>NW_028328229.1:0-29503 GCF_054136105.1 Typopeltis vanoorti
TATCGAATATTTATAGTATTATTTTATTGATGTCGGTTTCGCTGAACAGTCTATTAACGAAATCACACTAGAAGTCTCGGATATCGTTATCTTCTGTTTTCCTGTCACATTTATCATGTTTGATTCATTTTATATTATTCTTTCCTTCATTTTTAAGTATTTTCAATAGTCGGCAGAAAATTTTGTCACTTTCATGATTATGAAGATATATATATCAAGTATTCTACATTTTTACGGAAGCCTTCTGATGACGTTTTTTAGCTACTTTTATAAATAGCGTAGCTCTAATTAAATTTGTCTGTGTATTATTTCAGAGCAACTTCCAGCTTATTCGTTAGCAGCTTTTTTTATGCTTTCTTCTTTTCTGAAGAAAGATGGAAAAAACCGAAGAATAAACAAGGAAAAACGTGCTTAGTCTTCGGTGAATTATTGCTGATTGGCTACGGTTGGATACTGAACTACCCACTCAGTTTTCAAAAGCTAGTTGAGTTAAAAGGCCTCGACTACTCTCCATGACGGAATAGAATGCGTAAGTCGTAAATATATTCATTTTCTGGAGAGGGTCATATTTTCTTTATTTAACAACAGTGTGATAATAATATCTTTCTTGGTTGTCGAGACGTGGTATCCCGTGAGAACCTGGGCCATGTAAATCTATTCAACATGAAACATTCAACCCTATAGAAAAAGTATTTGAAACATTAGCTAATAAAGGTCGATATTCGATTTTTCCTATTGATATCAAAGTCCACCAAGTAACGGATTAGTACTTCACTTCATTTTAGTTAATGTCTGGAGCACCGATAGCTGTGAAAACAGTTTTCTTTTCTTCTAAGTAACACCTTACATGGTTCATGTTTCAAATAGCAATGCATAATGTAATATCCCTGCATGTGGCATTTGTAAAAGATTCGATGGATTAAAAGGAACGGTATTTCCAATACTGTATAAGGGTAAATTAACATTGGATTCGTATTTTATTTTGCATTTCATTAAGTAATTACATTTTGCAATTTTATATAGCAATTTTTAATTTCGTTTGACATGTTAAGGCAAATAGAAGGATGTTTAGTTGCTGATAAAAACATTTCATGCTTACAGTGTTCCTCTACTTGCAAACAATGATTATTAAATTAGTGATTTCAAGTTATTCAAGGTTCTGAAATAATATTTGCATTTCAGATTAGAAATGTAGACTTTTTTTTCAATTTATTCTAAAAGAAAATTGAAATTGAAATTTTCAAATTTGCAGTCAATAATTTTATACAAGTTTGTGTTTTCTGTACAAGCTATGCGATCAATTCTCTGATACATATAATATATTCGAATCTAGCATCAAGCAAATGTTTTAGCTTCTAAAGATAAATATTTCTTTTTTATAATTTATTTTTTTATTTATCATTTAGATAATTTATTTCTTTGCAGAGCATAATTATGATGATGACTATCTACAGAGATTCCTTGTATGAAAATCTTCCAATATATTAAGAATCTGAATTTATGTATATGTTTTAAGTTAAAGATGTTTAATTATGAATATATCCACGTCATTGTGGATTATTTCCCTTAAAGTTTGTATTAAAACTACTAGGGTGTCTTCATTCTGTGAATAGGAGAGAATATTGCATTCCTTTCCATTACTGCTAATTAACCACTTTATCTAAAGAAGTATTGTTCCCTCTGAGATAAAGTCCATTCACATTGAATTAATGACAGGTTCCATACCACCAAGCACCACGGTGATCCGGAACGCAGTGATCACTACTACTGTCATTATCTCTCTTTAGTAGAAAATTGTCTTCCATTACGTAGCTCAAGGAGTCCCCTGTAAATAAGATATTAAAATAAAATATTTCATAAGCAGTTTAATTTATTTTACATAAAATGGTTTATAATTACAGAGTCTTTATATATGAATAAAACACTTCTTGGAAAGAAATAAACGGCACCATAGTGTAAGGAAGAAACACCCATGACTAAGCAAGATATGTAATGAAGAGGAACTAAGAGAAGAATTAGAAAGCAACGTACTTTGAATATTTGAAGAGCAAGTTTTGCTTATGATTTTGAAATTTTGGTATTTTAAGTTTAAATTCAGTTGGAAAATTTGTCATTTGAACTAATTTTGAATTTAGATGTAAATTGAACATACTCACCGGCATTACAAGTATAATCCCTGACATGTAGCGTGTAATTGTAACTTTCGTCATCAATCCAAAATTGGTCGTATAAAGCATACCTGTGAAATTCATCCAAATCTTTAAGATCAAATCTGATGGAGTTTTTTCTCTGATTTGTAAGGGCGTAAATTTTATCATTACCTGCAAAACGATAGAAAGAAAGAATATTATAATTTGATAATAAGAATATGAAACATGATGAAATATTCAGCTGTGATTATTTTTAATTTTTTTTCTGTCCTCTTCTACTATGCATTAAAGTCTTTACTATGATGGAGGTTTCTTAAACTTTTAAGGGTATTAGCTTTAACATTATCGAATTCAAAGCGTATTTTAATGCATTTGTGAATGTAAATACAAAAACATTATGAATTCTAGTATTTTGCAATTAGATGATATAATCTAATTCCTTCCGCTGAAACCAGCATAAAATGAAAATGTAGTTCTTTGTAATCATTTTATCCATACGTTACATACTCTTGTATAATTAAAGTTCAAACATATATAGTATCCTATGTATGTATATAAGGGATATAATTAGTTTGCACACCCATCCTCGTTACAAAAAAATCCTTAGATTGATCATTTTTAACGTGAAGATTAAGTGACTAATGTATTAACGATTGTCATCTGAAGCATTTGATGTATTTGGGTTTCATTAACAAGAATGACATAATTGTAGAAACGCATACACGAAGGTACAGACAGATATGTACTGTCATTACGTGTGATTGTGTGCTAGGAAACTTCATGTTGTTATGTATTATTTCCCTTGGAAAATCTCCTTTAATTTAGATTGTTCATGAAATGCGTTGGGAAACTTGCATTAAAAGTTCGAAGACCAGATTAGTCAATTTTTCTCACACTATTGAGGTTTTGTGTATATCTGAGTTATTGATTGAATATGTTAATTTTGAATGTGTGTGTAAGTGTGTTTGTTTGTTTGTGTGAGGGAGAAAACGATCGTTGGTGGTATATAATTTGATTGATTAGATGGAAACTGTCTTCAAAAAGCTGTTATCGATTGTGTAGCATGAAATATTAATTTTGTAATCTTAGGAATAGGAACCTGTTCAGTTAAAAAAGGGGGGGAAGTTTATATATTCAATAATATAGTTCACAACAGAATAACTAAGTGATTTTGTTGATTATAATCAATCACGTGGTGATTATAATCACTAAGGTGATCTAATAATTGATGCAGCAATGACAATACGCATATAAACAGATGTTAAGATTTAAAAGAGCAGTAAAAATATTGACAGGAAGTCAATATTTTGTGGAAGTAAAGTGGTGAATGACCCATCGGATTTCTAAACATATAAAAGACTACACCGGAGACACACTGCAAATGAGACAACACTCATTTAAATAATGTCGTGCTCATCTTTTTAAATGGACTGTGGAGGTTTGGCAGTTTTGGACTTATTTTACTGTTGTATATGAATATATCTAGGTTTTGAATTACTAGATTATAATATTATTATAATACTATTAATATAAAATCTTTATAGCATAGCATGTTCTAAGCGAGATTTATGTTTCTGTATTCTGTGATTGGTTGTTGAAATGCACGGTATTTATCTATAATTGCTTTTCCGTTACTATTAATCATGTACCGATGTTTCCAGAGATCATTAATAAACGTCTTTCATGATGAGAAACAAAATCAATTATACTTCTATGCGTAATCTGAAAACTCTTTTTCACCTAACCAGAAATCTTGATGAATATTTCCAAATCCATTTTTATACTCCTCCCACTCTCTAAAAAATAGTCTAGGGGCCTTCCGTAATCTCCCCTTTTTTGAATGACCTAAACAAGGAAAAACATGTTAGAATTTCCATGAGATCAAAAAAGGAATTTTGCTTTAAGAGGTCATTATTATGAAAATGAGTCAAGACGGAATACACTGTTTAATAAGATTGATATCCAAGTAATTCATCGTTTCAGTACTTCGCATTTTGTGAGGAAAGTACAGACAAAACTACACAGAACAAATTGAGAATAAGACTAAAATTACGTTTGTTGCGGTATACCTAGTTAAACAGTGTTGTATTTGTTGCAGTGATCTCTGCGTTTTTCTAGTCTCAATGTGGTGAATTAATACAGAATGTGTACTAAATTAGATTCGCGTTTATGCTTTTATGAGAGATGTTGTATTTTAAATGATACTTCCCGTTGTCTCTTATTTTTTTCTTTCAGGTTTCAATTTCACTGCATGTTTCTATACAATAGTTTTAGATGGCTGTGAATTTCTTGTAAGATTTTTTGTAACCATTTGTATTATTAGCCTTCTTCATTAACCATCGTTTTGGGTTGGAGGCTTATCGATGCATCTACGTTCCAACATGTCCATTACATCATCTTCTCTTCTTCTCTTTGGTCGCAAAGGCATTCGTCTTTTTTCATATGAATGCCACTTCTGACATTTCAATTTCCATTCATCCGTGAAATATGCCTACCTATTTTTATTATTATTTTAAAATTTCTTCTCTTATAATAACACTTTTTACTTTTATCTTCATTATTTATTTCGTCTTGTAGTCTGATCTCTTGCATACCTCTTGAAGGTTTGGCTTTCCCGTTTGTTTTTCTATGCAAGAATTTTTTTCAAATTGCCAAATATCACACAGACTACTACTTTATTTTCCAAATATTTACGATCTTCAGATATGCACGTGTTTTGTATTTCCTCTGCTTTATTGTTATCTATTATATATATAAAGAAACAATTATAATAATTAGTTGTTCTTATGCTATCTGGTTTTCTTAGATATTTTTCATTATTTTAGTTTTTTGCAGTTATACACGTACCTTATATCATAGTGTGTGTGTAATTAATTCATCATTTCAGATTTATTTGTTAATTATTACTACAATATCCTCATCACCGTATCGGTGATGAGGATATTGTAATGAGAAAAATAATAATCGCACTTACCGTCCATCCTCCACCATCAGTATTCATATCACAGTACACCTCTAAACCATCATTCACCATTCTACTTCGAGGCCACACCTTGTATATTCCACTATTACTTTGTCCCGCATCAAATATTTCAGCACAGTCGATTGGTCTTGAACAACTTTGTTCAGAGTTCACTGCAACAAGCAGCATTTTAATAAGTTTATCATTAAAATACAGTTAAATTGCATTGAATCTACCTTATGTAATCATGACAAGTAAATAAACCAATTGCAATTTAGTAAATAATAACATGGTTGTATTCCTTTTATTTTACGTTTGAAAATGCGTAAGAAATATATACTGATGAGTTTATAAATCCGTACGTCTGTAGCTACGTATGCTGAACCAGTTTATCTACTGGAATTGATGACGTGTACATATACTTCGAATCTCGCAACAAATTTATATTTCCTTTTAATATTAGTTATCAGGGATATATTACAGAAGAGCTAGATAGAAAAAGAATTTCACCTCTTTGTTCTTCATATAATATTTTCGATCTTTATGATTCCCCGCGAAATTAGAAGTTTCGTGAGGGCGAAAATTAAAGATATGACAAACGTAATTGAAAAACATGAAAGAAAGGTAAAAGAGATGGTAGTTCTGGTAGGTACTAATAATTTAAGTAGAGACAAATATAGTATGAGAGAAGATATGAAAGGCCTTTTGGAAGAAGTGGGAAAGATATATGAGAGAGTAAAACTGTTCATTTGCTACCCAGATACGATAGCACCGAGTTAAGAAGGAGGACGATGATAGCAAATGATTTCATGCGCAGGCTGCATACAAGATATAGATGCGAGTTTTTAGAAGTGTGGGGTGTGTTTGATTGCAGAAAAGACTTGTATAAGAGGGATGAGCTGCACTCGAATTCATTTGGGACCAGGAGCCTTGAAAAATTACTTCTTGGTATCAGACTTAATGCAGAGAGTCAGAGAACTAAATAATCCAGGGAGGAATAGAAAACATATGAGTGAAAGTTCAGATATGATATGGTAAACGTGATGAAAATATGAATAGCTTCGAACATAGTTACGTATGCGGTAAAGGGATGGCATTCTTTGGGTTCTTAAGTATGCCTGCGGAGGGAAAATAGAATGTTCTACAACAGAATGTTCTAGAGCCAAATAGATAGAAGTATACAAATAGAAGTATCTAATTGTATTAATGCTTCGATTAGAGCCGGTTACTTGTTGATCTACAAAGCTGGAAATTATGATCAACGTAGGGCAGTACTATCCTTGGTCCGATGATATCAGTTACTAAATGTGAAACAAACATCAGCAATGTATAGGAATCTTTGAAAAAGTGCTAACATGATGGGGGGGGGAGAGAATCTCAATGTATCCCTAATGTAGGAAGAATAAATAGGTTGGGAATGAATTAGATGTGCAACCATATTAAGCAAGAGATACACAGGAAGAAGTTGATGTGGAAAATATCCTGAGAATAACAGTGAGAGGAGTTATTAAATATATAACGCACAACCCAGAAAAGTAACAAGTAAAGTTTAATCGGAATATGAAAAAAAATTGGCCATGAAAGCTAATGGCAATCCAAAAGAATTTTATCGTTATGTCTGTTTGCTAAAGGAAAGTTAAGTTCAGCGAAATTGGGTAGGCATTTCACATGCTTCTAAAACTTGAGTCTCACAGGAATGAAGGAATGTATGATAGTTCTATTGTACAAGGGTGGGGAAAAATTGATGTGTCTAACTATCGACCTATCAGTATCTCTGGTGGGTTAGGGAGAATTTAGAGAAGTTGGTAAACACTCGCATACAGAAATGGGTAGATAAACAAGCTACACTCTGCAAGGAGCAAGATGGGTTTACTAAACGAAGATCATGTTTTAGCAATTTGCTAAAACAATGTTACGCAGAGATGTATAATAGGAAAGGATACACTATGATAATATTGGATTTGTCTAAGGCATTTGATAGGATACATACGAAAGGCTGTTGCATAAACTGGAGAATATGGGATTAGAATATAAACATCTATCATATAATTCAGAGGAATTATATGATAGATGTCTATTAACGTTTGAACGGGTGTTATTGTTGAAATATCAACAAGTGGTTTATAGTTGGTGTAAATCTGCCAAATTTAAGGTGACCAGTCATGTACCTCAGGGCTCAGTCCTTGGGCCATTATTGTTCAGTCTATACGTTAATGACATCAGGTAGGTGCTAACATCAGATGTGCAGCTGATTGCTGATGATGGGAAGATAGGCAGGGCGATCAATGATGCTACTGATATTCAGCACTTACAAAATTATTTTGAATAGAATTTGGATAAACGAAATTGTCAGTTTAATGTTAGTAAGTGTAATGTTATGCACTTTGGCGTGATTAGAGTTCCAGCAGCATATTATATTAGCGGGGTTATGCTACAAGAAACTGAGGGGGTAAGAGATCTTGGTTTATAGCTGGATAGGAATTTGAAGTTCAAAGCTCACATAGTAAGTGTTGAATTCAGTGAATAATTGCGATTCTGAAACGTACCTTGACATATAAAGATAAGAAAGTAATTTTGTCTCTTTACGTGGGTTTGATAAGACCACACCTGAATTTGTGCGCATATTTGGTCTCCCGGGCTCCAAGGGGATTATGATGCTGTGGAAAGGGTGCAAAGAAGAGTTACTAAGATTATATCCGAATTATGGGATTTAGATTATGAGGACAGATTGCGAGTATGTGGATTACAGACTCTGGTTAACAGTAGAAAGAGGAATTATATGATAGATGTTTATTAACGTTTGAACGGGTGTTAGAGGATGAAATTTTTCGTTATTTTGTAGGTGGGGAAGAACACGCAGCATCCATGTAAGTTAAGCTTGTTCAAAAGTAACAAAGATGTAGGAGTTAGATTTTTTTCTCACAGAGTGGAATAATTTGCCCTTAGGTGTAATGAGTTCATCTAGTCTGAATGAATTTAAGGGAAGGTATGACAGCTCAGTTTGGGTGATTTATAGCCTCCGTCGATTAGTCCTTGACTCCTTGGAGGTTTCAGAGAACAACAACAACAACAATAATAATAATAATTCATGAACTAATTTTTCTTTTTGGTAAAGGAGTAGATTGAAATAAGAATGAATATTTTCCTTTAACTTTGCATAGCAAGTTTTCTAACTTACGTCGCAATATTATTACCTCTTCTTTCTACCTATTTCTGCCACACCACTGAACGTCTTGTTAACGGACACGCTAACGACTGCAATCTTGATTTCATTGTCCGAACAGAAATTATAACCTTTCAATATGTGTCTTAATTTTCAGAAAGAAATAATATTAGAATGGATTTCAGGACCTTAGTTGTATGACAATCGTCCAAGAGCATGAAAGTAAGTCAGCGACTAACGGATTCACTGACACAAATACATATAAATTCTTCTTGTTGTGTTCATTTTCGTGCTACTGGTATATAATTTGCAGAACTATGTTTTTTCGGCTAGTTTGTAAACGTTTATAGACATAATTCATATTGGCAGCGTTATCGTAGTTTTGCCCTCCGAACATTTTTATCTCTAAAGATAATTCTAATTTTTTTCTAAATATTACCTCTTCTAATTATAAGGAACTATGTGCTGTAATACTGATTAACCCGATACATGTTTCTTCAATGTCAGAATTTGCGTTAACGTACCTAATTATTGCAAAATGAACAACTTCCTTAATTTTTGATATCAATTTGTTTTATTAGCTATTGTTTTATTAAATAATAAATATAATAATTTATAATAAAACTCTTGTTTTATTAGCTATTAAAGCTATATGAATTCATCATAAGTATGGTAGGAAATATTTCTTTCCCTGCTTCTATGTTTTCTACATTATTTTGATGTTCATTTTCACTTTCGTCTTCTCCTGTAATTGATACCAATCATTCGCTTTCATTCTAAACCGTTTGTAGTAGAACTTCAGTTCTATGAAATTCCCTTCCTTCATTTTCAGAAGAAAACACATGAATGACAAAATTGCCTCCCTTTTGACTATTTAAGATAGAGAGAAAAATTAGTTTTAAAAGTCATTTAGTATAAACAAGTATGCTACCTTGAAATAAAATGACATTTGTTTTAGCATCACTGTTTTTTCGGTTGATAGAAGAGCAAACTATTTACCTGTTTTTCCTTTGTCGTTTTCTTTTACTAGCTGCGGATTCAAACTTTCTTGGTATCATAATGTGTATTATACTATCAAAAGCGAAATAAATATTTATAAAATGCAAAGGAAACATAAATAAAATAAAATAAATAATTATGTTAAAAGCTAAACAATACAAAAATAGAAACAGTAGTATCTTGGACTTGTTAAAATAAACGAGTAACCGTAAAATATGAATAATAAATTCATTGAAAAATATATTCTTACCGACTGCGACAAATACTTTAACCATATAATTAGTATACACACTTGCATACAGCTTCGCAAATACTAGCCTAATAACATTAACTAAACTATCATTTGTTACACATGCGTAGGAACGACACTTAACCTCCCTACCGGCCGAGGTGGATGTAATTCCACCAGAACAGGAATTCTGAATGAACAATTTATTTATGGTTGGAAGCATTACACTGTGGAGAAAAAAAAGACCTTTGCGATGAGAATTAATAACTTTTCGAAAAGGAGAGTTAAGGAGAGCATTACTTTTGCATAAAAGGAAGATATTAATTGTGCTTTCCAGGAAAGTAACTTTGACAAGTAACTTCAGAGATCAACTGTAGTCGCATGTCCCCGCATATGTGAAATATCGGATTCGATTGGTGATTTGTTCTCTGAAATGTGAGGACTCTCCTTGGTTATTCTGCCACCTGTCAGGAGTCACACCTGCTAATATTTGTGACCCTATTCCGCAACGTCTTATATACTTGGTTTGCATTGAGTTGACGTATGGCTGAACATTGACCATGTTCAGCCATACGTTGTTAACATTGGTACTGTTCAAGTACCAATTTTAACAACTTTCCTTCACTGATGAAAATCAAATCCTTAATTGTACGTTTCTTCTTTTGCATTATTGTTGAAGTCTCTGTTCATTATTTTCTCTGTTATAATTCAAAGATTTATACTGGCTAACTCACAAGTTTCATAGACTCAGAATATCTAAATTCAGAAAATCTAGTGAATGTTTTAGTTTAGGTTTGTCTGATTTTTAACGTAAAAATATTATGCTATTTTAACTCATATAGATAAGTAATTTTTTAATAATATAAAGATCTGCTGTAATCTGAAAGAGAGAAAAATTAGTTTTAAAAGCCATTCAGTATAATCAAGTCTGTTACCTTGAGATAAAATGTCATTTGTCTTAGCATCACTGTTTACTTCGGTTAAAATAAATTACTTCCTTCAATTCTGACTGCTGACTTACAACTCAAATAAAGACTACGTATTGTTTGAAATAATGCCCCATTGACATTATATAACTGTACCGTATTGAATAGCTTCTCTCTAGTTACCTTGTCATATGCCTTTTCCAGATCGACACAACTAAAATCTAGATCATTGTTATATTCCCATGATTTTTCGACTATTTGTCATAAAGTGAAGATCTGATCCTGGCAGCCTCTATTTGGCCTGACTCCAGCTTGTACTTCACTAAGATTTTCTTCCACAATTCTTCTCAACCGTTTCTCAAGTATACTTGCATAAATCGTAACAGGAACATTCAGTAGGGAAATACCTCTGTAATTCTCACATTCAGTTTTATTTCCCTTTTTATATATGAATACTACGAGAGCTCTACTCCAATCATTGGGAATTCGTTCCTCTGTCCAGCCTGTAAAATAGTGTTGAAAATACAAACCGTCCATCCTCCTCCATCAATACTCATATCGCAATAGACATCAATACCTTCACTAATCATACGACTTCGAGGCCACACCTTGTATACTCCACTGTTTTTATGTCCTTCATTCAATATATCTGCACAGTCTACAGGCTTTGATGGCCAGTTATCCCAATTTTCTAGAAAATGAAAAAGCATTGATCAATACATTGCATTATCTCAACCCTTTCTTAATATTTTGGGTTTAAATTTCGTAAGTGTGTGTCAGCATGATGCTTCGATAAGACATGAAAATAAATTTAAATCCAGATGTTTTCTTAGTTTGAAGTACTGTATTGCAGAGTTAGTGAATACTGTCGATATATTAATTGAAACGTAATACTTGAAATAAACGAATGATATTTAAAATACAAATCTGTATTTTGGAAGAGAATTATGCGATATTTAGTTGAGGATATCTTGGACATTTTGTAAGAGAATATGTTGGATTGCTGCTCAAAATGTTCTTTGTACACATTTAAATGTTTTTTCGATAAACATATTACCAGTGATTCTAGAAAACCAGAGATTTTGTCGAGAAAGGCCATATATCACCCAATCATGGATATCATATATGTTATTGAATTCATTAACACTGATATTCATTAACATATTATAAATCTGTCTATATTCCCGATATTATCTTCGTAGTCTCTATTACCCTGTCTCCTCTATACCTGAATCAGGTCGAAATTAGTAGACGAGATTTGAATAAAGCATATGAGGCGATTACCATATATTTGCTATTGAAATGACAAATAGAAAAGTAAAATTAATTGGATGCAAAATAGTTTCGTTACCTTGAAATAAAATGCCATTCATTCTTGGATCACTGATTTTATTTGCCGAAGCAATCGCAAGGAGGTTTCCTATTGGACATAGATTAGCCATCCTAAGAAAGAGGAACAAAAGATACAAAACAAGTTGCCTCACCATCTGTAAAACCCACACACATTCATAAAATAGACTTTACAACCGTCATTTTTAAAAGTTCATTCTCATTTATTCCAAGAGTAATTTGGTTAATTTTCAAAACTACTGAAATTCAGAAAAGCCCATTCTATATATATATATACACAATTCAATTTGTTGTCAAAATAAATTGAATTGTATATATATATATATATATATATAAATATTATATATATATACAAAAAATAAATATGGTGAGCAGGTGGATTAAACAAAAAATAATTCTTAAGAAATAAAACTTCCACTTCTTTCACTCATTTAACCAAATTTCGTTCCTTACTCGGTACGCCTAAACTACTATGTGGCAGCTTAAAGTATCCCGGAGGTTTTTCGTCTTTGGTATAACAGCAACGTGCCGAATATTGGTCAAACGGAGAAATCCATTGAACTAAGTCTAGTATAGCATCTTAACGACATCACACATGTCAAAAATATAGCCATTGCTCTATATAATGATGTTCTTAATTCTGTTAATTATCACGACGAAGAATTATCGTTCACACAGTGATCTGAAATAAATCATATCATTTCAGTTTTAAGCTGTAACCTCCCTGATTGCTACTACGCAGTCATCCAATTTCGGCGCAGACACGATAACGCCAGCCTGAACCTGCCAAACAACACTTTGTCATTCATATCGTTTTCAGATGTCAGCAATCCGATGGTAACTTAATTTATACCTTTGCTTACATATAATGTATTTTGTATCTTCTCTTTGCATGTTATACACTCGATGAAATCTTTGAAGTCGCAAGTCTGTGAAGTCGACGACACTAGTCGTGCTTTCATATAATAATAGTTTTATTGCCTTTCCTCGGAAGTCATTAAGTTCTTCCTTTGCAGAAAGCTATCAGAAAATTTCATCACCAACGGAATTAACTAGTATTTCACACACACACACACACACACACACACACACACACACACACACACACACACACACACACACACACACACACACACACACACACACACACACACACACACACACACACACACACACACACACACACGAGTACTGGAGGCTGTGTGAGAAATAAATATTTTGTTCGTGTTTTAGAAAAAAAATAATTTTATATCTGCACGCAGCAAAGATGATATATGCACACATCATAATGTTGTTTATAATCATAACTACTGGATTATTTAGGAATACATACATTACCTTTCTTTGGTCGTTGAACTAAAGTAAAATAAGCCTTTTCTTGGTTTATTGCAATCACGTTCAACATCAATTTTATGTCTGTGATACGTTATTAAGTATAACGAAAAGGTCAGCAATTTGCTAACTTTTGTGCTGCGTACACTGCCTTTTATACCGCATATTTTTATTTCTGACATATTTCCATACTCCAAATTTGGCATTCAAAGGAAAGTATGGGTTTAAAATAACCAATCGTTGCGCTACTCTGACAAAACAAATATATCTATGAAGTTACCAGAATACATTTTGTATGTCTTGTCTCTTTTCTTGACATAAAAACTTAGCTCGGCAGTGCGTTAATTTTAGCGACTTTAAACATTTGAGAATACCACATTGTAATGCAAGACGTATCCTTATGGACAGGGCTAAGTGTGTGTTACGCAGTGATATAATAAGGTAATGTTTCTCCTTTTGGATTCTTCTTCTTCTTATTATTATTATTATTGTTATTATTTATTCGTTTAGGCTGTGGAGTCAAAAAACTCATCACGGGAGACCGAGACTATCCAATAACAATACACCAATCATTCATCTCAAACCTGTTCACTGTTGGGACGTTCACAATCACTTTTGGCAATCAATTCCATCATTCAACACTCTGCAAGAAAGGAACGTACTCCGCACATGCTTGCTATCCATACTCCGAGAAAACTTTCAAGTGTAACCCTTTGTGTTTCCTTTTTGTGTCAATCTTATAGAATCCCATTAGTAACTTATAAGTTTCTATCATATTTCCTCTCCTCCACCTGTTAGCTAAACTCTGCCACCCACACACATCAATCTATCCCAAAGGAGAAAATACCAATTTCAAATAATTTAAAATATTCAAATTAATAGCTTTCTTACACCATCTCCACCTCACTAAATGAGTAATCATTAAAGGAATATCGTTTAGTGATTCCCATTTAAAAAATTAAATCCCAGAATCTATTGCATGCAGAATCTGTAGCCTACTAAGATACGTGTGCTCAGCATCACTTGATCAACTGACAATACTAACTTCTCGTGATGAAGCCAGTTTCTATGAGAGGAAATCTGGAGTAGTCAACTGATAAAGATATCCTATAAAAATACACTGTATAACTTATTTCCTCAATACAAACCTCCGTAAGATGGCCTTATACTTGTAGAAAAGGAGAGGAGGGGAATGAAATGTATAAATCACCAATTAAATCGGCTCTGTCTTCCAACGGCATTTAATCTTTGCATGCATTTCTACAGATATTTAGGAAGAATAGCTTTTCCGTATCCTAGAGTATTTCAAACTGTTTTTTTCTACACAAATGGCTTCCTCATTACCGACTGATATAACGGAGGCTGTTACTAATATATATGGAATTTCGGTATGCCCTTCCCAGGATTCAACAGCTAAGAAACAACATACGTATCATTTATAATCTAAAAATGTGAAACACAATATCATATAAAACAGTCGCACAGAAGACGGAGTCCGAATTGTAGATTCAGAAATGTAAAATGTCTACAAAACTCTACAGAAAAAATTCTCTTTAATAAATCGTGAATTTAATGTTTAAGAATATCTCACACGAAGTTTGGTTTGGGCATGTGGTAAATTTTCGGACCTTTAGGTAACGTAATGTAAGACCATTATAACATTCACTTTTAGTTACCCACTACAGGACCTTTCCAGAGAATCTTTTTTTTTCATTTGATTTCAGAATTCGTCGACGTATGAAGCAGGCACGTAAGTTTTCATATCTTGTTGAGAGAAGTAATTCTGGTTTTAATTGTCATAACTCAGCATAATTGACAGCAGAACATATAGATGGCCTTACGAGTAGAAATAAATAAATGCAATTTAGGATAATTAACATTACTTCTTATATAATACGCATTCTCCCCAATTATCAAGGTAGATCATGTGGCTATCAATTTCTAACGAATTAAATTACATTGAAGGATTATGTATTTTTTTAATTTTAATTTTTCCATTTGTATAACGTTTACTTCGAAACACCAAATATAAGAAGAATTATGGTTCAGCTAAGCTACGCATATTTGTAAGAAGCGATTGTAAAGAATTTGTTTTGGGATAATCAGGTAATGAAAATTCTTTATCTTAGAATACTCTGGGTGGATAACTGTGCTCCATTATATCTTCTTCAATATGTTATTTGCAATTTTGCAAAAAACATTTACAAGGGAATTTTTTCATAAATTCGAACTACAGTAGCTATTGACATATTTGTTTTAATTGCTGTACTCTAGATGTTATTTTATATTTAAGTATCTTAATACTCTACCACTTATAGAGCATGATCTGTAAGTTTTTTTTACAATTTGTATATATTTTAGAATCTTGATTTGGCAGTGGCAGTGGCAATTCGAGTTTCATATTATTATTTTGATTATTTTATTCATATTCCAGTTTAATTGAAGTGTAGTCATGTTTAATATAAAGTATGTTTTATTATTTTTTTTTCTAAATGAAGTTCTTTGTTATTTACTGCTAAATTTATTCTTCATTTGAAATTTTGAAAATGATATGGCCGTATAGTTTTTATTTATTTATTTTTTAATTCAAAAGAATAATTGTGGGATGAATTAGATTCGGATACAAAATGTTTGAAAGTTAACAATAACGCATTTGTCACTTATTTAAGGACAAATCATCTTTTAATCATAATGCCTACTCTGACCGCTATATCACGTAAGCAGAAGATCCTATTGTCAAAAACATACCGTCACACCTGATTTATTAAATAAAAAAATCTTTTAAATATATTAATTAATTACATTTGACATCTCCTACTGAATGTCGTGAGGTCGCCCCCCCCCCCCCAAATGTATTAGATTTTGCGAAAGAAATGTCTGTTGGAAGAAGTAGTAGCAACTCGCTACAATTTCCACATATAATTTGTAATACAGTCACAATCTTCCATGATATTGATGGGATCCGAAATCACAGCCTCTTGTTTGCATTGCGGATATGATATCCAGTCCGTCAACAATGCCGGCTATAAATTACATATGGAAGATACGAAAAATCAACGTTATTCATAGGCAGTAAATTCATCATCTGTTCTTTAATTTATTCCGTTTGTGTTCGAGATAATAGTTAGAAGAAATTCACCACTTGATAAATAAAGTTTATCTTGTTTTCCTAATTTGATCATGAATATAACGTCATGTATATTTTAAATGAATTCTGAATATCTAAAAACTGCCATGTTTAAAGTATAATTTTATTATGGATGAAGGAAAATAATAAATTTTAGATTGCATTTCAATAACAAAATAAACTTTGCTTTTATGAACTCTCACTTAAACATTTTAATGAAAGGAAACATAGGAAGGGAGACAAGACAGGGGAGGGTATTATTGGGCGGTTTCTTGTTTCTGTTCTGGAGATAGTTTGAAATGCAGTGGACGAATCTTCATCTCAGTAGTAGCAAGAGAATAGTAAGATCCTTTCCATGTATACCAGTTTATTCCACGAGCAGACCCCGTGTAATTTCCTTTCAGATAAAGTCCATTCAGATTCGACTGATGACAATTGGTGTACCACCAAGCACCTTGGCGACTTTTAGCACAGTTTCCTGAGTCTGGGTCGTTATCTCTGTCTTTGGTAGTAAACTTATATCCGTCATGCACGTGGGCAAAAGCATCACCTATGAAAACCAAACTTGAATAAAACACAGCATAACACAAACTGAACAATATCCCAGTCAAAATATTAGCTGGTTAGATCACTGATGTGATTTCGAGTTATCAGGTTGGTATGGACTCATAGTATAACTGCGATTAGTGTCTCATCGGAAAATTGTAAAAATAGCGCAGAAATATTGGCATTATATGATGAAGTATATTGATTAATGGTCTGATGATTTCGTTGTAAAGAAAACCTATGTAAATTATTCTTAAAAGTAATGATTCTTGAAATAAAAATTAATGGTACATGGTACATTAATAATGTTATTAAGAATTAAAAATATTATAGACGACATCGCACAACAATTTCCTTTCGGAGTGCATTGTTTATATGGCAGGTACTACTACTACCGTAAACAGCACTTCCTTGATAGTGTTGCAGAAGTACACAAAATGCAAGAGAAACATTATAACTTAGTCCCAACTTAGCACTTTATCATACATTATATACGTGCTAAATCATCTAGGACAATTGAAAACTGAGGAAGGTGCCAAAATTGTTCAGTGCTACATGTAATCAAAAAGTAGATTATTTGATTCTTGATCCGAACACTACAGCGCCAAACTATCAGTAGCTAGCAGTCTATAAAATTGACTTCAAACAAACTGGTGATGGAGGTATCCTAGAATGAAGACTGTTCTTATACATATCACTTGTTCCTGCTATTCCCATTTAACCTACCTTGACTGCTGATTCTATTCTAAGAATTGTTTCAGTCTATTGCCCTACACGTTGACAATGTGGCTCGATGTTTGGACTCTTCCTGCAAGACGCCCAGTGTCAAAAAGCTGACATGGTGAAAACATGAACCAAAGAATGTTTTTGCTCTGATGGCCGCCTAATTCTCCTGCTATCAATTCCATCGAATATTCGCGGGATCATGTGGAATGCAGCATCCACAGTCGATGCTAATGTCTTATTCGATCCCTGATCTCCGAGATGTTATTCTGTTTCGCTCTTCCACAATCCTTAAGGACATTTGCCGTGGTCTAACGAAGTGAATGCGAAGAACGCAATCCGTTATCAACACAAGAAGCTCAAGACGCTGCTACGTTGGTAGGTAATCACAATTAAATTAAAATTTTCAAGAAATTATATTCTTGTTCCATCGTTTATGAAAATGTAAACAAACAAAGTTTGCGTGCGAAATATCTTCACGACTAGGCTACTTGTATACAAAGACTAACGACTTATATTATTTGCCATAGAATCTCATAATGCTATGCATAATAGGAACGGCTGGTAATCTAACCGCTTTCAACCTTTATTCAGGTTTCATCAGTGTATGCGGCACCCAGAAGATATACCAAGGTTGAAGTAATGTAGAAGTATTCCGACTACTGGATTAGAAACTTTTATTTCATCCCGTGTTGAAGCTCCTTTAGTCCGAATGTTGGATTGTATCTACGTCTACAACTTATCAGGCATTCACCAGACAATCCTTTAACTGGCTCAGATTTGACAGAAGAGGATCACCCACCCTCAGATCTGATTTATAACATTTTCATACATTCTCAATTCGCTTGAAATCTGGGCATTATCTGTCCGGAAAGATAATTGAAGTATCTATGACGCTTGTGATCAACACTGTAGACCAGAAACATTTTGTCATAGTTGCCTAGAACAGCGTTTCTCAACTGCCGGGCAACTACCCGGTACTAGGTCATGCCATCAATTATACTGGGCTGCAAGAAGGTCTCCTAGAATTTGTAGTTTTAGTTTTCTAGGCATTCTTCATTAATGAAGAATGCCTAGAAAATCTGATAGTGGAAATATTGTTAGGAGAATGATATTCGTGAATGTGTCGAAAGGCTCAGAGCCAGAACGCCTAAATAACATCTGTGTAGCAAATGTCAGTGACCAACCCACTTATGTTTCAACATACAAGCATTCAGGAATGATCAGGAATTTTCAGACATCGAAATCTTTCAAATTTGGGAAAGGGATTACCACTGTTTTTGACCGGGCACAAGAATTGCCTTCAAGCCGATTACAACAATGAGCGGCGTATCCTGTGTTCTCAAACTTGAACGAAATAAGATCTGTTTTGCAAATGTCAGTGACAATCAGCAAGTAAGTATAAAGAAATGTTTTCCCCTTAAATTGAAGATAAAGGCAGTCTGTATCCGGTTCTCAAATCTATAATACTGAATACTGTTTCTTCGTAAATTCGCATTCCTGTGTGAAAGTACTTGTTTCGAGTGCCGTGATATTTTTAATGTCATAGGCCTACAGATTTAAATTTTATTATGAATAAGAGTTAAGGGTCTTTGATTAATTTTGATGTTAAGAAATCTCGTATTGAAGGTGTTTGACTCATCACGTAGTGAATCAACCACCTCAACCCTATAGAGCGATCTCCAGGATGTACAAAACTAGGGGAAACTACCAGCACACAGAAGAAAAAAGTCAGCATTCACTCGTAAGAACATGGAGAGCTATTTAAAATTTGGATTCATACAATGCCCTGACATGGATCAATTGCCACGGCTCCAATGTGTCATTTGTGCTACTATTCTGGGAAATGAAGATATGAAGCCATCGCGACTTACCCGACACTTCAACACAAAACATCCGATCTAGTCTACAAACCTATTGAGTTCTTTATGCATAAAAGAGATGAACTTAAAATTGAAAACAAAAATTATTTCCCAAGCTTCAACCAGTGACACTTCACTTCTTACGCCATCCTCTTTAATATCATTACAGATAGCTAAATGCAAAAAACTGTATTCCATCGGTGAATAATTCATTAAGCATTCTTTGATTGTTGATTGTAACGAAGTATTTGGCCAGTGTGCGACACGTAAAATGAAAGAAATCCCATTGTGAGAAAGATACACTTGGCGAATATCTGATATGCAGAAGATACAGATACGCAGCTCACAGAAAAAAATTAAAAAATTGAAATTGTTTTCACTGCAACTGGACGAATCTACAGATATTCAGAACAACAACATTTTAATTACGTTTGTACGATATATTGATCATGATGAAAATGACATGAACGAAGACAACTTAAGTGTTTCTGAATTACCTACGCACACTACTAGCAGTGAAATTTTCAAGGATTTAAATGGTTTAATTGAAGAGAGAGGTCTTGAATGGAAAAATTGCGTTGGAGTTTTTATTGATGCAGGTAGAAATTCAGGTTTCATCACTAACGTTAACCTTATGGCGGGCAATAGCTTATTGTCAACTCATTACTACATTCATAAGTAACAGGTGGCCTCCAAAAATGGCACCTAAACTTGATGAATTCCTATGAACTCCTGTCTCAATCTGTTAAAATCGTTAATTATATAAAACAGTGCTTTAAATACAAGATTGTTAAAAGTGTTGTGCGATGAAATGGGCTCTGATCATCAAAATCTTCTTTTCCATTCGGAGGTTCGTTGGCTGTCCCATGGCAAGGAAACTACAATATGCTACAACATTTCATTAGTCCAGTGATTGATAACTTATTTAAATGTAATTTTATATTTGTCAACATGCCACACAGTATATATTAGTGTATTTATACTCTTTATGATTACGCGATAATTAATTATTAATACTTATGTTAGTTTAATGTATGAACTTCAAAAAAAAAAAAGAAAAAGAAAGGAACTTATAAGTAAATTTGTTGGAACCGGGCCTTCGTCTTATATAAAACATAATTTACCTGGCCGCGGTCTCACAGAGGTTGAGAACCACTGACCTAGAACACGTGGTGGCGCACGTGGCCAAGATTTTGCATATACGCTGCGTAAATGACGTTTACGTACTTCATGACTGTTTCTAATTCAGTGGCCTGTGTGTGTCGTAAATATGTAAGTATTGTAATAATACGGTGAAGTAAAGCTAGTTCTTGAAAGTTTTTTTTTTCACTTTATAACCAACGACCGGAGAAAAAACTGGAGATCCAATTAGAAAGAATGTTAAAGGTACATAGCGCACGATAACAATTTGCTGAGAATCTCGATATGTGAGACCCTTGAAATTTCCAGGACAATAGCGTGGGTTTCGCCATACTTTTCCATTGAACGTGTACAGATGTTCATAAAGTATGATTTGTCTGATTATTATGTTCTCTGTTAATCTGTAGTGCACTAAGACGAGAGCGGTGGGTAAATTTAAAGGCAGATTTTTATTTTTTTTTTATTTATTTATATTTTGAGATGATACAAATAGCAGTTATTTATTTAATTAATTAATTGCTATTTTAATAATAAGCAATTAATTATATTAGATAATCATTAAACAGTTACTAATTATTACTAACTATTGATCGCAATAATTAATTAATTATATCATTATTTAATCAAATAATATTATTAAGTATTAATCATGTTGATCATAAAGGTATTAATCAATGAATGTGTAATGTATAAAGAGCCTTTGAGTTCTTTATTTTACTAAATGAAAGTGCACTTTTAAATATAATTTATAATTACATTCAGGCCGGCTGGTGGTGTGTGCGTAGTGGTCAATATACACAGGCACCACAGAAGAAAAGGGGCCTAAAAGATGTCAAAAAATATGAGATAAGAGTTCAAACGAACAACGAATGGTACAGAATGGTACATATAATTATGATTGTACGTCTTCTTCCGTTCGGGCCCCTTCAGCTCTTCCCCGAAACGAACAAATAAATTCTGAACTTGTATCCTGGACCCGATTATATCACTGTAATTTTTGATTAAAATTTACGAAAATATACCTAAAATATTCTTTATTTTTTGATGTCATAAATGAACTTATGATTAATTGTTGAGTTCCGTGTAAAAAAAAAATTGTATAAGCAGGACTAATCCGTAGTAACATTATACTGTAAAGCGGTTTTCATTTGTTTTTCATTTCCTGTTCGTTTTATTCACACTTTAATTAAAAAAAACTTTTTTGGAAAGGCGCCGAACATTAATCGCACACACAAGAAAAATACTGTGTGGCAGTCCTGATTGCATTAAACCAGTAGCCGTTTTGCCGTCTAAGTGTTCAGGTTAACCCTTGTTTATCTCTCTCTCTCTCTCTCTCTCTCTCTCTCTCTCAAGAACGGCCACAGATGATGTGAGCTGTTTTGTTTCTGGTATAATTAAAGGCCATTTGCCATGATCATCTAGAAATTGTTTGCGAAGAACCGGTGAGATCAGATTTGATCATTTATATTATCATTAACTGAAATTCGACAAAAACAGATGGAATAGGACCACACGGAAGAGAGTCCTATGTCCTATGAACACAGATGGATAGAGATTGCACTTTATATTATACTTCTTTGCAAGAACCATAATCGATAGGCAGTCGCGAGATGCTTTTTGAAAAGCAAGCACAGATAATAAACGGAAATTTAGAATCAGGTGAGGAACGAAGGCCTTACTGTATAACCAACATGAATATTTTCACTAAATACTTAGAGCAACTATAAAGATATGATGATGGAAATTTTCTGCAAATTACTGCTTCTGCAATAAATCTCAAACGGCCATGACAGCTGCCATGGTTTAAATATTTTACGCTTCTGAACTGTCATTTCAGAAACGTAATTTATTAGATTTCTCATAATTATGTACAGGGTCTTTGAAAAAGGAAACGCAATATAAATAACAGTAAGTTTTGAAACGTTTTGTAAAATTTTGTAAATATTTATAGTGAATAATTACTATACATATCACATGTCGTAATGCTCAGTTCATAAGCGATATAAGCGACATACTAACCAGCATTTCCTGAGTAGTTTTGAACGTGCAGGGTGTAGTCGGTTGCTTCATCACCAATCCAAAAGTGATCGTACAAAGCGAACCTAGAATTCTTTTCAAAATCTGTAAGGTCGAATCTGATGGAATTTTTTCTTTGATTTGTAAGAGCATTTATTTTGTCATTACCTGAAATTCAAGAAAAACAGTTAAACCTGAATTCCACACCTTTTTTTGTACTCCAAAACTTTATTTATACCCCGAAACATTTTGCATGGAACCTGTTATATGAATGCCATTACAATTTTGCTACATCGATGGTTAATTCAGTAATTGAAATTAATGTAAAAATGTCTTATTCTTGTTTCTTATACTGGTAGTTATATTATATATATATATATATATATATATATATATATATATTTTTTTTTTTTTTTTTTTTTTAGTTTTCGACATTGTCTCTGTTAAGACTAAAACGTTTATTCCAGCGATGCTCCAGCGCCATTATCCCGTCCCTGTAGTGGTTCTCAGTAAGATACCCTCTCTACAGCTGCAATCACCTCTCGATTCGAAGAAAAACGCTGACCAGCGAGGAAGATTTTTAGAGTTGGGAAGATATAGAAGTCAGTGGGAACCAAATCTGAGGAAATCGTAGATGTTCCAACAATTAATAGTGCAGATCCCTTGATTTTCCCATTGCCAAAACACCTTTTAGTGGCAGGTACATTGTCCTGAAGAAAGATGATTTTTTTAATCTGCACACCGGGTCTTTCCTCACGAATGGTTTCGTCTAGTCTGGTTAAAAGATCGAAATAATATAAATTGGTTATGGTTTGACCCTTTTCAAGATAATTAATAAAAAAATGCCCTTAGCATCCTCCCAAAACACCAATGCATATGACTTACTCTTCTTTGGAGCTAAACAACGGAAGTCTGTCCACTGTTTTGATTGCTGTTTGTATTCTGGTGTGTAATGGTGAATTGAAGCCTCATCCATAATAACAAATCGACGAACAAAATCAGACGTATTGTCATTAAACCCTTCAAGCACTGTTCAGAGATTTTCATGCGAGTGCATTTTTGTACGAGTGCGGCACCCATCTTGCGCAAAGCTTTTTCATTTTCAATTCTTCATGCAAAATATATCCTACACGTTCTTTTGAAATGCCTATAGTCTCAGCAATTTCAGGATTTTCACTCGCCGGTCATTCAATACCATTCCGTGCCCTTGGTGAACGATTACCCTTTTTGGACGTTCTTGACGTTGATCATCTTCAAGGCTGGTACGTCCACGTTTAAACTCGGCTTCCCATTTCTTAATTGTCGAAAACAAATCAGAAGAGTGCCCATAAACGTTTATGAACTTCAAATGAATTTCCTTTGGCAATAAACCTTTTTTTAGAAAGAATTTTATAACCACACGATACTCAATTTTATCCATTTCAAGGGATACGGACAACATTTTTGTTTCAGACAACTGCATTGAAAAATTACTTGATAGAATGACTTGCAATTTCATATCGATGCTTATGACAGATGTACCAACTTAGTAAAAAAAAACTTGCCGATAGTGTTGCGATTTATGGTCGAGGCCAAGGACATTTCAGACCACCCACATATTTTTGAATTCCTCAACAGGAGAGAAAATTATAGTTTTTCTTATCAGCTTCTCGGAAAGCAAATGATTGATATATCAGTCACTCTGTCACGCAAATTCTGATTATGCAATAGTAATTATCTACCACTCAGTGAAAATTAGTGATGCTATAAAAACATGTGTTGCTTCCCTGATCACTAATTGCAGTGTTTTGGTTTCTTCGGTGGGATAGCCACATATGAAGTAGCTTCACAGTGTCAGTCATAGAACTGATGATTCTTTGAGATGTTGGGCAGTTGGACGACTTGAAATAGACAGTCGTAGGCGAAAGTGTCACGTTGGCTTTTTGCTCGAGAAAGTATCCAGCACTGTGGATGCAATTTCAAGAGAAGGAAACAATTAGCAGGATAAGTGATAAAATTGCTCAATGGCTACTTCAATCAGAAGAACCAGAGCAGAGGTTATCAGGATTTATGATCAAGACTGATCCTCAAGAGACAAATCGTGATGTGTTATCAACTATCTTTTGAGGCTGTAGCGGCCACAGATGAAAACTTCTACAAGTAGACTGTATTACAAACGATCAATCCAAGTGGACTGTACAAAACGAGACCGGTGGTTCGCTTCCATTTATAACAAACTATCACAGAAATTGCCGAAATTTGGTCCATGAACATGCGAATTCGAGTACTGACCAATTGAGTACAGTTCTGTTTTCTGATATGGTCCGTTTTATGGCATTCAGAAATGGATTCTAGATGTTTTGGTATAGAGAATAAAACGATGAATATGGTACTATCCGTCTAACATGAGTGACAGGAGCACCTATCATATACCCACTATTTCTTGATAATTTTTACTACTTCCTAATCTTTCTTCTTTATAATCTTTTACACATTGCTTTCCCTATATTCCAAAATAGGAAGATATGAATCAATTAAAAATTTTCATATGGAAAAGTATGATAGCATAGGTAGAATATAGTGAAGTGATCTTCCCGAGACTAAGTTTATACTTCAAAAGCAATATTCACATAATATATATGACTTAATAATTGGTTTGTGTTAGTCCGTATGGAAAAGTCGAATAATTAACTGAAAAGCCGTCTTTCTTACCTAACCAGAAATCTTGGCGAATGTCTCCAAATCCATTTTTGTATTCTTCCCAGTCGCGGTAAAAGTTGTCTTCAGATCTTCCATAGTCTCCCCTTCTTTGAATAACCTGAAAATATAAAATCATATTCAATGTTTCTAAATTATACAGAACAAAAAGGATAATTTTCATATTTAACTTCTGAAGGTATTTTTTAAAATCATTTTTAGTGTTGAGAATATAATCAATACAATAAATTCGATAATATTCGAAACACGATTCTGTTATGAAAGTGGATCAATAACCCTGTCAGTGTCGACAAAAAAAAACCTTTCGTTAGAAAGAAATGGGTTCGATTTCCGTCTAGGACGCAAAGTATTGATATTTTTTCTTCTTCTCAAAAGAAGGTAAATTAGTTGATCTCATATCTAGGCAGCAGTTTTTAATCGCACAAAACAGACAAACTAATATCCTAGCCTCATAGTCTTAGTTCAGAGATGGTAAACCTATAGTGCATTGGAACCCATCGATAATAATATAAACGTATGCCTATTTATTCAAAACGTACTCACCAATAAACTGATTTGTAGAAACAAAAAAGCAAACTAAAACTGTAATTATTTTAAGCGATTTTATAGTTTCGTGCATATCTTTTGCACATTCATTTGTTTGTTCCTGAGGAGCCATACATTAGCAACATGGGTGCTAAGCAGGTTTTTGATGATACTCGTTCGCTACGGAGTTGTGCTTCTTTCGACCTTTGGAAACATTTCCACTTTTGTACTATTTCGAAAATTAAGCCTTGATTTTACATTTAGTTAGCCACCGCGCTTCAAAAGAAAAACAGACGGAGATAATAAGCGTGAATTCAATGAAATGGGGGAATATCAGTTCTTGTTTATAGCGAATCCGTCATTGTGCATTGTTTCTGTAAATATTTTACACATAATGAAAAACAAAATAATAAATTGTATGATCTTAATAGACACTATAAAACACAACATCAGATTAAAACAGAAGGAAACTGAAGTTGGTCTGAGGTTCGAATAGAATATCTGATTAAGAAAAATGAAGAAATCAAAAGAAGATGAAATATACAGTATTTATTAAAAGAAGTTATGAAAGTTTGGTAATGACAGAGGCGTCCTACAATATTGCTTTAAAGTTGGCCAAAATGCGGAAGACTTTCTCTGATAAAGAGGAAATTGGTAAGCCTTGTCTCCAAATATTTCCAACATGTCTTGGTGATAAAAATACGAAAGTAAAGTAAACGAAATTGTGCTGTCAAAGCAATTAATTAAGAAAAGCATCGAAGAACTCCCTCACGATGTATCCCACAATCTTACAGGCTTTGACCGTGTTTGTACTCTCTTTCCTTTAACTTATAGGAATCTGCTCACTCACTGATGTAGCTCAATAATGCATTTGTACAAGAGTAATTGATGATAATTTTAAGGTATCTGAAGAAATTATCAATCATAAATTCGTTCATGGAATAAAAAAATCATCAGGTGCCTAGTAACATGCAAATGGAACTTATTGACTTGAAAACAAATTCGCTATGGAACATGATGCTATTTGATGAGCTACCCAAATGCCAAATGAGTCCGACATAATTAATTTCCGGCGATCATTACCCTGTAAGCTTTTTTCAGAATTAAGAACATTTAAACATAGTTATATCTGTCAATTCGGAACGACATACGGATGTGAAAATAGGAATTTTTTCAGCCAGAAAATTGATTAAAAAAATTAACTCGCTATTGACTGACTCAAATTTGAAAAATTCTCTGTTGCTCTCAGTGACTAATTTAACTAAAAACATTAAAAGCTTGTCTAAATCAAAAACAGACTCAAAAGTCTCATTACGATAAATAAGGTTTATGTTGTTTTTATATTAAATCAGTATATTAGGTCTATATTAAAATATTCTATATTAACCTATTTTTACAGAGAATATTTAAGGGTACAAGAGTTGTATGGCTTATCTGAAATCGTACGTTGAAAAAATAAATAAAAATCGTGCATAGATCGTGAATGATCGGCTATCCCTGTCTTAGTTGCTTCGGCCATATACCGTAAACAAATTAAATCATTATGGAATAATCAAAGTTCCGGTGCGGTAGCATTTACATCTCACTAAAAGTTTCCTGGCAAGTTTTCATCTTTTTCTCCTGGAGGTACTCGGTTTTTTTTCTTCTCCATTGAGGGGCACGGTTGTGAGCATCGGAAATGTAAATGAATCAAGCAATAGTATATAATCGGTTTTGTCTCTCAACCGCTATACCCAGTATAACAAACAGAAACATCCACCATTTTTACTTCCGAACCATTATATGATAAATATTCCCATCCATAATAAACATTGATGTTGGAGACCCATTCAAAACTCTAGAAATTAAATAATTAATCAAAATTCAAAGATTAAGTGGATATTGAATACCACATTACCAGATAATTAATATTACAGCTAAAGATTTCGGTTTGCAGGATGTTGTAATAGATCAGATGTTCACAAGGTCGAAAGCGGTTATTCCTAAGAATTGTTTTCAGGAGGAGAATTAATATTAGATGCTCAACAGGACTGTGTAGACGGAAAATAACCTCCACTTCAAACTTTAGTGAGGAATAGATATTAGAGCGTTTAATTAACATTGTCTGCGATTACGGAAGTCATGGAATTAGTTTGTTTAAGACGGTCACAAAAAAGGTCTCGGTATCTTTTCTTAATGGATACGTGCAAATATGAAATTATAGAGAAAATGGAGAAAAGTAGAAATTAATGGAGAAAAGGTTTGAAATAGATACATAGCTTCTGTAGAATTAAAGTCTCGCTAAAAGGTAATTTACACCAATCCGCGAAATTCATCTATTACCTAGTGGTAATAGATATTCCGTAATAGAATACACTATAGCAGCCTTGAGAGCATACGCACACCTCTATTCACGATTATATTGGCTGAATTAAAGAAAGTTTTCTTGTCTTAGAGTTCAATGCCCGTTTGCTGTGGACTACACAAATATAAAAGAAACACAACATATACCAGGGCTGCACAAACATAAAAGTGCAAGTCGAGAATTGGCTATTGTAGACAGTTTCATCAAAAATCGGCATTTATCCGAGTAGTAACCTGTATATCATTGTTTCAAATATCAAAAGAATATCTAATTGGCCATATAATCATTCTATAATCTGAAAAATATTTATTTTAGCCACTCCAAATTGAGAGCTACAAATGAAAGCCTTCCCCAGACGATGTTTTGTTATTTAACGGGCTTCTGTTCTCAGAGAAATATATTGAAGAACAATGTACACGGTTGCATATTTTCGCGTAAGTAGCTAAATTAAATATAGAGTCCTATTGCAATCGCATCTACAAAATCATTTTAGCTCTTTGAGATTATATTCAATTTTTCTCAACTTCTGAATAAATGCTCAAAATAATTTATAATTATTCACAGATTATAATTGTAAAATAGTGATGAAAATACAAACCGTCCATCCTCCTCCATCAGTACTCATATCACAATAGACATCAATACTTTCGCTAATCATACGACTTCGAGGCCACACCTTGTATACTCCACTGTTTTTATGTCCTCCATTTAATATATCTGCACAGTCTACAGGTTTTGATGGCACGTTTTTCCAAATTCCTATAAAATGAAATGCATTTATCAATACATTGCATTTATGTGAACCCTTCCTTAATAGTTTGGGTTTAAATTTCGTAAAGTGTGTCAGCATGATACTCCAATACGACATTAACGCAAATTTTAATCCAGATAGTTTATCAGTTTGGAGTATTGTAATGAAGAGTTAGTGAATACTGGCGATATATTAATTAAAAATAATATTTAAATTATACTATATGAAATTTAAATACAAATCTGTATTTTGGATCAGAATTATGCCGCCATATTTAGTTGTCGATTTCTTGACACATTTTGTAGGCGAATATGTTAGATTGCACTGCAAAATGTTCATTGTATACATGTAAATGTTTATTCGATAAACATATTAACAGTGACTTTTAGATAACCAGGCATTTATCGAGAAAGGCATGATTATCATCCATTAATCATCATAGACGTCATACCTGTTATTTGAATCCATTAACACTACAGCACTTACGTCCTCCAAAGCCAATCCATTTCACTCACGCATAATATAAGAGATAAATTCTAGTTTTCACTACTTTCTTAACTGCATTAATTTTCCAGTTTCCAAAAAGTCCTTTCCCCACTCTGCATAAACTTAGAAATCCTACCTGCTAATATATTATATTGTCGTTTCTGGCGATCACATC
>NW_028328230.1:0-59377 GCF_054136105.1 Typopeltis vanoorti
CTACAAACCAGTCAATGAACGAATGATAGTAGCAAGTTTTTAATCAAAACCATTTAATATACAACTTTCCAGATATATGCACCCAAATCTGACAGCACGGATGAGGATATTGAGTTATTTTACAAAGATATGAAAGAGACAATAGAAACGAAACCAAAGCAAGATGTACTAATTATTGAAGGAGATTGGAATGCCAAAGTCGGAATAGATAATGGTGGTTGGGAAAGAGTCATCGGAAAATATGGTTTCGGAGAAAGATATGAACTAGGTGAAAAAAATGTTAAAATTTGCTGTGGACCACGAGATGATGATCTGTAACACAAGATTCCAGCAAAAGGAGTAGAGAAAATGGATGTCGCCATCAAATGATGGGAAACCCCCCAAGACCATGATTCATATGATTACCATTAAAAGAAGATTAATAACATCAGAACAGCAGTGTCGAAGTTTTCAAGGAGCGGGTATAGACTCGGATCATAGTTTAGTGATTGCAAACATCAAGGTGAAATTAAAAACGAAAATATAAATTGTATTATTCGAAACGAACAGATACAGCAAGAATTAGTGAAGAAGAAATAGGAAGAAGGTACAGAAGAGTGTTTGAAGAGAAACTTAAAATTATTTTCTTTTATTTGATCATAACTTATCTTTTCATACTGTTTCTGCATGAAACTATCGATTGAACACAGGCATGCCATTAATCATCAGTCCATGGTGTATCTGTGTTCAATCGCTCGTTTCATCAATGAAATCCTCCAACGTTCAATGTGATCACCAAACTTCTTTTGCTGTTTCGTTGCAGAAAACGTCAGACTTTTGCTCGTTATTTCTCTCCGAGCGATGAAATTAACATCGCGATGTTTCACTTCCCCTTCTTTGAAGTTTATCATTTTTGAAATAACAAGAAGGCGACATTATGAAGGGTCTTCTATTATTTGATAAGTAGTACAAGACGGTCTTGTATCTCATACATATGTTGGTCATGACCTGCAGCGACCATGCATTCGTCAAGAACACACCACTGCGGAACATTTTTGTTAATTTGGCTTCGTTAGGGAATTACGTATTTGGTCAACATTGTATTAATTTATAAGTAATAAATTAATGCTCATTATTCTACAAGGTAAACATCTCACATACAAAAAGACTCTTAGTAGAGAGACATTACGGTGTATTGAATGCGAGGGCACATTCACTGAGAAAGATAGAAAGTGGTCCATCTGATTTTACGGGAATCTCTCCTTTTAAATGCGTGCTATAGTGCATAACAATCAGTAAGCAGAGACAACTTCAAAAGCCATAAAGAAAAAAACAGTGATTATCTGTTATTTTTGAAAGGGAGAATGAGAGACAGAATTTTTTTAAAATATATTATTTAGACTTTTTATAAGGAACAAATCTCTATTCATCGTAGGTACTGTGCTCATGTCAGTTGTATTCCACATTCTCTAGTGCCGAATACAAGGAGAGTTTATGGGAGGCCTATATGAACACTGAAAACCTGGTAGAAAAATAAAAGGAAATACGATGATGATAACTGGATTCATCCAAGACAGTAACACTGCTTTGCAGGAGATGACCAAGGAGACTATATTATTATTTTAACAGGAATATAGTGGAAAAGAGAGTAGGATGTTGGCGAGACGAATTCTACTGACTTGCCGGAGTTCGTGCACTGAAAAAGATCTCGTGTAGAGAGATATGAACGAGGGGATCAAATTATATACTGAGCCTCTTAAGATAAATATAGCAACTGCTTCGAAGAACACCCAGTTAATGTTAAATAATAATAGATTTCAGGAGATTTCCATTAAAGAATAGAGTCAACATTTCTAAGTTTATATATAAACTTGTTGTAATTTTAATTTCATTTCATTTTTGTAGTATCAGCAAAGAAATGTGGAGGGGAAGCGAGTTACCGGGTTCCTTCATCGGCAGTTTTTAAGAGCCATTCAGTGGAGGAACATTATACAACTGAATCGGCTCTTGAAGAAGGGATTAAATCCAAACACACTGTATAATGGAGCTCCTGTTCTGTTCCATGCCATTAGAAGAAAGTGTTCTGAACTAGGTAAATATTTTCTTCCATTTTTAGCAGAGGATGTAAATTACTTATTTAATTCCTAAGGTTCTAATGACAACGAAACGAAAATAAAGGTACAGAGAGGAGGAACAACGTGTAGTTAACATTCCTCTCTATATTTTGCAAACTGCTTTCGTTGCCAGATATTCCTATTCGAACATCGCGAGTTGATATTTGGAATTGCAAAAGCACATCTGATTATTCTGGAAAGTGTATTCAAGAAACCTCTTTAGAGAAAAAGTAACAAACAACACCGAAGCGATGCAAATTCTAATCGCATTTTTCTTTAGCATACTCCTATTGCCTATATCGATTACAAGCAATATGTTGGATACACATAATCAACTAATTATAAGTATCGAAGCAATTAATTATATATAAGATATTCAAAGATTAAACACAGTGTTTTTTATTTGCCGTTTTCTTTTTTGTCATATAAATTTGTTAATATAAGGCTTAGAAACACTACAGTCATAAACGTATCGTCTAATACAGTAGAAGAGAAGTGTAGATGTCTGTTAAATATATCTTTATTTTTCAACAGCTGAATGCTTACTGAGATGCGGATGTCAAGTGAATATACAAGACAAAAGAGGCTTGACACCTTTGCATTTGTCAACAAGACTGAGCGACGTAAGAACTGTGAAATTACTACTGGAGCACGGAGCAGACGTTACGGTGATATCAGAACAAATTGGTAACACAGCCCTGCATGAGGCTTTTCTGGGTATTGGCTATAGATGTGGTCAGCATATTTCTTTATATTTGTTTAATAAAATAGTGTCACAGTTTATTTTATGGATTGCATCGCTAGATTATTTTGAGCACTGCGTAAATGGTTGCTAGACTGAACTAAGAAATAAACTGTTTCGTTCGAATCAAGGATAGGAGAGACAAATATATAAAAACTCCTTCAGATGAGCTGACCCACGTACAGTGGAAATACTTTCGTTCCTATAAACCATAATCCTAAAATAATAACGTTTTGATGTGTTATGGATGTTTAGTCCCACAACGCAGATTAATTGTCTTCAAAACATTAATCTTCAGGTGGCAAAGTTTGGACACGCTACCCATGCATTCCCCAAAAAATAAGAGATCCAGGAAGTAGAAGAAAAGCAAGTAACAGCGCATATATAACGTCCCTTGTGAGAGACATTTGGTAAGAGGCAACCTTGATCAAGTCTGATGGATCGTTCATAACTAACAATGACAAATCCATCAGTTTAAAATAAAAAGGACAATATAGTATAAACCAAAAAGTCAACTCAAAATAAATATATCAATGACAGACCCTTTTTTCAATTGCCAGCAGAGTGAACTGGTCGTTAGCACATGCATTTAGAGGTCCCCTCTGCCTAGAAATTTCTGAGTTATTTTTTTTTAAATTTCAAATCTAGTAAACAACAGTAGCCCTCACAATATTTCCGACAGTAATACTGGTCTGGGTTTTGAACTAACAAATGATGGCAAATAATCAGGAGTGCGTTGCTCTATCGATGCCTTAAAATGTTGGAAGTTCAGTAACTACCAATCGATTTTCCAAAGGTAATGCGTAAAACAGCTCGCCCTATTAGGATTAAAATGAATCAGGTATTCATTAATTATTTCTTCATTTTTATATTGCATAAATATACAGTCGACTAATATATTGCATAAATATACAATTTCTTCGTTTTTATATTGCATAAATATACAATCTTCTGTTCTTTACCAAGAACAGAAGTCCTGGATCTAACACGCTCTTCTTAGGATAACCCCGAAACTTTCCAGAAACGTTTGGTATAAATATACATTAAGAATACTTACGTCGCAGTAAATGAGCCATTTTAATGTTCCTAAAACGTACTCCCATCAAGAATCTACGTGTCACAATCTTGGTGTATAAACACTGATTGGCATTATGTGGTTCATAATTTTATTGAAAATTCGGCAGATGTGCCCTGGGGTTAAGCCCCATGTTTGTAAAATGCTACATGACGTATTGCTATATTCTCCTTCTAGATTTTTCTTTAGTCTATTCTTCGAACTTCAGTCAGAGTAGATTCACAATCCATCTCACAGAGGGACTCTGACTGAAGTTCGAAGAAAACTAAAGAAAAATCTAGAAGGAGAATATAGCAATACGTCATGTAGCATTTTACAAACATGGGGCTTAACCCCAGGGCACATCTGCCGAATTTTCAATAAAATTTGAACCACATAATGCCAATCAGTGTTTATACACCAAAATTGTGACACGTAGATTCTGATGGGAGTATGCTTACTGCTTACCTCGCCGTTTTACCCACTATTGTTCTGAAAACCCCCTCTTTCATTGTTAGTACTGAAAATTATTATTTCAATTTTCATTGTCTTCCTTTATGAGATGGCACCTCAGTCACTTCTAATAACACATCTCAAAAACAGTTTTGCTTTTCCGTTTCGTTAGGATTCGTGTTTCAATTCTATAAATAGCTACAAAAAACCTCAGTATTAGGACTCTTGAAGTTTGTTCGGTAGTGATAGATCTGTTGTTATAGATAAGTCTAATTATTATTATTATTTGTAATTTTCTAGGTTCTCCCTCATTATTATTGTAACGTATATTTCATTACGGTGTACAACTGATATGGAAAAAAAAGATATATATTTATATTCAAAGAAAAAATAATATTAATAATATAAGGTACTCAAACTGCGTACAGAATTTTGTGAGGAGCAGAAAATGTAATGTCTTAATTGAACATAATTGTAAATACTCTATGATGATAATGGTAAAAAAAATTATTAAAAAATTATTATATCGAGAAATTCTACCTATTGTTATTGTATATATACAGTATACAAATGCAAACAAAAAGCTTTAATTTTCTGCATCTGTAACCCTCACGCCATCTGGATTTATAACAGTTATTCTTTGATATTCATTCTTTTTCTAATTTTCTTCTGACCAGTTTTTCACATTGATAATGGATCGCAGGTGATCAAATCTGGTAAATTCCTCATTCCAGACTAACTGCCTTCTCTGACTGAAGCCAAGCAGAAGTAAATATATATTTATATTTAACTCGACAAAATATAAATTGCAAGATAGGAAAGAAAATTAATATTTACATATTATAACATTATGTATTACAGAGAGAGAAAAAAACATTCTCCTTTTCAGATATACAACAGAAAGGAGAGAAAAGATACATGAGTGGTTTGAGAGAATTTGTCTTTTTAGTAAAAGAGTCAACATGACAGTTCAGTATCACTCTTAGTTTTCTTTCAATTGAAGTGTATCGTTGTCGGCAATTCACAACAGGGTACCAGTTGAATTCCACTCCTCTATGAATTTTTCGACAGTTCTTGTTTGTTTGTAGTAATCAAATTCCAGTGAAAGCCTGCTTTGTAGTTTCCAACATAGGATGCACATGAGGATTTGTGTCCATTCTGTGAAAGGATGGGTGCTGGTTATTTCTTGTGTGCTTAAGGCAAAAGATGTAGATGAGTGCAGATGAAGTGGAAATTGCATATTCTATGTCTGTTTTCTTCCGTGTGGACTAAACTCCACTAGCCTTCGTGGCTGTGGGTGAAGTTGCTGGCTAGAAGGTGTATTCAGAGCATAGGTGATCATCACTTTCTTTGCAGGAGAGGTTAGATATGTTTGTTGAAAGGTACCTGAAACTTCTCAGAAGAGACACCGATCGCATTTTCCACGATGAAATTTATAGAGCTTGTAGGAGTGGGCAAAATATTATGCCATAATTTGCACTTTATGTCGAAATCTGGTTTGTCACACTTCGATTTATATGGAAGATCCCACTTTGAACTGGATGGCAAATGCAGCTTTGCAGATGATAAGCATAAGTATGGACATACGAAGAGCGTAGTTGGAGGCACTGACATGAGGAAGGGGTATCGTTACTTTGGATGGAAGAATTGGAAGTGAGGATTCAGATGATACAAGATGAAAAATGGACTCTTGGCCATTTCTAGAAGGAATACGGATTCCCTGAGGTGTAGCGATATCTGAAAAGGCTTTTATAATAGCAAGTTGCATCTGTTGATATTTCTTTTCAGTGTTTAGGATTTTCAGTGGCAGGAATGTCAATGTTCTTCACTTAAGGGTCTGGGTCAGGAGATCCCCTATGATTCTTATTCCTGTTCAGATTCATGCAGGAAAAAGAGAGGTCTCACCAGTTGCGAGACTTGTTATGATTCTGTTTTTCAGTGCTTCTATAAGTACGCCTGACTCTGTTGATCCTGTCAGTGTGTGATGAAGCTCTGTATTTTTTCACCGCTGAAGAGCATCTTTGTAAAAATGAGGTAGTTCAGGAGGTGATGGCGCAGAACTGGCTATTCGGAGAATTGTGGAAAGTGTAAGTCCTGTGGTGGATGATTTCATGATGTAATCGAAGATGGTTACATAAGTATGATTGTACTGAAGTGTCTTTAGGAGAAAAATTAAACTGAAAGATCTAATCTTATTTCCCTTATTTTAGTGGCTTGCAGAGTTCAGATTTGTTGTACAGTTACTATTTTTCCAGAGGAAACGTTTGATTGTCTTTTGAATGTCTTCTGGATGTGTCAGTAATTTGAGGGTATGCCATGGCACACTCGTAGTCATCTGGTTGATTATTAGGACTCATCCTCTAAGTGTAGGCATTGAACGAATGCTGTTCCATTTTTCTAGCACCTGTTTAAATCGATTTGCAGCGGTGTCCAGTTCAGTGTATTAGGTATTTTTGTGTTGCAAAGGTGTACACCTAAGTATGTTTGTACTTCATTTGACCAGGTACATTCAATTGGAGAATCACTTCCAGCCTTCCATCTGCCTGACCACAATCCATTGGTTTTTGCAGAGTTTAATTTGGCCACTCAGGCTTGCCCATATAATATGTGCCCTTCATCAGTTGGAACATAAGTTCACCTGGAACTATAATTTCTTAGTATTTGCGGACTATTGCGGTGACGTCATCGGCATATACCGATAGGCTTAAATTTAGATGGGGTTCTGTTACCATGGTTTGTTTGCTGATCGTGGTGTTGTTTATTCTTTTTAAGAAAGGTTCTATGGCCCATGTGTATAATTGTCTAAAGAGGATATCCTTGCTCGATCCCTCGAGAGTATGGAAAAGTGCGGGTGAGCCTTTTGTTGATTTCTAAACAGAAGAGTGCATCTCCGTATAGTAATTGGACTGTTTCAATAATGAGATGACCTTAGCCGAATGCCTTATCCTGATCAAGGCTGACGAGTGATAGGATTTCATTTTGATTATTTGCGATGTGTATGAGATCACTTGTTAAATGGAGGTTATCATGCATTCATCATCCTGGAACAGAATAAGTTTGATGTCGGCCAATAACTTGAGGTAGTGTTGGCTGGATTCAGTTTGGAATACCTTTGGTGATAAATTTGCAATCTGTATTGATTAATTAGTTTGGATGTCGGTGTGGTCTCCCTTCTTTGGTATCAGTCGTGCCACTGAGATCGTGACAAGTTGTGGAAGCCCATTAATGTAGGCTTCTTGCGGTGTTTGAAGGAGAAGTGTTCCGAGTTGATTCTAGAAGACTTGGTAAAACTGTGTTGCGAGAAGACCATCAAGGCAGGTAGATTTGTTCTTTGGCAAGGATGTGCACGCGGTTTTCAGTTCATCTACAGTGATTGCATTTTCTAATTGGTTTCGATCTGTTGCAGAGATTATTTAATCTTTCAGTATTTAGTGAATGGCGTGAAGTTATGTTCCTGTATAGCATTATGTTCCTGGATATAGACATATATAGATATAAATAGAGAGCGAGAGAGATTCTGTAACTCAGTCGGAATAGATTAAGTCCTTTGGTGGGAAACACCTCTGTTTAATTACCGTCAGTGACGTGAGGAACCTTTATTTGGTCTCTTTCTACGAAAGTTGAGCTAGTCAGTTTCAAAGGGAGGGTTTCAATAATTAACTCCGGTTTTTCTTCCCCATGGGACAGCCAAACAGGCCTCCTGAACACACACATCTACAGCCATAGGACACTCCTGAAGTAGGATTGACCGACCTATTCAGTATGATTTACAGTTTCGAATTGTAATAGGCCATGAAGTCTAATACATAAATAATCATAAATTCAAATGAATATCAAGAGTCACATTTTATTGATTTATTTTTGGTTTAATTGCAGAAATTTTGAAGATGCTCGTAGAAGCCGGAAGTGACGTCAACGCAGAGAAAAAGATAAGTGCCACTCCCCTAGTTTTGGCCTGCCTGAGTGGATCGGAACCTTTAACTAGATATCTCGTCGCACATGGGGCTATTGTGAATCGAATTAGCAGTAATGGACTCACCCCCTTAATTAGCGCAGCAATCTCCACTAATTCAGCGCTGGTGTCTTGTTTGTTAACGCTTGGTGCGAAAGTAAGTTTCCCAAAACTCGCTCGCTATTTATTGCTTCTTGATAATTTTGTCTTAACTTCTGTAGAGCAGATGGTGGCGAAAGAGCCCCCGTTGATTACAAAGAACTGCATTCGAGTGTATCTTAAGTAGATCTTCCATTCCATCTGCAATCTATCATTCGGTAATGATGTTTATCGGAAGAAAGATTCGACTTTCAGAGAGGATAAATTATACTCTTATGAATCGGGCTAACTCGCTTTACTCGAAAATTCCATAGTAACACCTAGTGTTTAAGAACAATATTACAATCCAGTTCATTCTTTAGATTGGCAAATATAGCATCGCACCGTGCGATGAACCTTAATTCATACAGGTCAATTCCGATTTTTTTTCAGGTAAATCACCGATTGAAACAAAGCGGTTCAACTCTGCACTATGCCATTGTCTATGCATTTAGTGAAAAAATGCAAAGGAATTCACATGCCTATAAGGAACAGACAAAATCTGTACAAATCTTGATCGATGCTGGAGCAGATGTCAATGATCCATCTGAAGAGGATTTGATGAACTTGTGTTCAATGTTAGAACTGGATAGCGTGGTGGAAAAACTGGTGTATGCTCACTACGATCTGAGAAAATGCTCAACTGATCATACGTCACCTTTATTTCGACTTCCGAAGAAAGGAAACAAAAGGGCACTTACGTTGCTCGTGGCAGCGGGAATTGACTTACAGAACCAGACGTGGCTGAAAAATAAAGCTCTCCTCGATGCTGTTCAAGACGCCGATTTAAAGAAATGGTTACTGCAGCAGATGTCAACGCCTCCCTCGCTGCTTCATCTGAGTCGTGTTACTATCAGAAACCAGTTGGGTAAAAAGACGGAGAATGCCGTGCAGGTTCTGGAATGTCCCACGACACTGAAGAACTATCTGAGTCTCAAGGATGACGAACTTCTGAAGGAGACAATTGTGTAATTCATCTCGAAGGCGCAACTTTGTTTTATGGTTTCGCGTTTTACATTCAACTTAAATAATCATTTTGTATTTACAACATTTATGATGGGAATACAGTGTTTACGTAATATGAATGTTTTGGTTTCTGTTATTTTATTCACACAAAATACAACTACCTACCAGAAAAATATCGTACGTTGCGTTAGTTAGCATTAGCAGTTATTCGCGAAACCTATTAGTGTCTCTTAGGTGCTAGTTATCCACACTTTCAGGTTATGCCATTCATCGTATGATGAATTCTTAATCGTATATGTTTATATTAGTGATTCTATCATTGTTGACGAAGCTTATGCAAGGGTAATTGTCGAGTGAAGATAAGTTTACTACACACCGTTTATGACCACTGTAGTTTAAAATGGTTCTTCTGGTATGGTGCATGTTGTCTTACTCGGTTGACGAGTCATTCAGTCAACAGAACAGCATGGATTTGATTACTGTTCTGAATAATATTACGTACATAATAACATTATGTACGTAAAATATTATTATACGCCAGCCTCGTTGGACGAGTGGTTAACATATTCGCTCTGCAACCAAATGGCCGTGTGTTCGAATCCCGCCGTGAGAATGGATGTCTGTGATTGTCTGTGGAAATACTACTGGTGGTGGTGGTGGGCAGTAGACGGATTTTTCGTAGTTGATGATTGTAGTTGGTGAAGTGAGTGGTTGAGGAGGAGAGCTGTGGAGTTGGTGCCCTTCTTCGATGAGTCATTGGACTCCCCGGAAGTGTCTTAAAATATTATTATTATTAACAATTCCAAAATTGTTACCTTTAATGAATGCGGTGCGGATTCTATTTTAGTTATTATATATAGATTTATTATAGAGGAATATTAGAAACTTAAGTATTGCGTGGAAACTACTAAGCAGTGTTAAATTGCCTTTATTGATATAGACATGTGCTGTAGATTGTAATTGAATTCTTTGCGCGTCACACGAAGTTTAAAAGAAACTTTAAAAAATAATTTAATGACTAGAACCGAGATTTAAGTAAAAAGGCTTTAATATAAAAACACGACTAGTTTCGACTTGAAACAGCATTCATCAGGTGACATTATTAAAGAAAGAGAGAATAATTGGATAAATTCGTTTCTAATTTAGAACATGATTTATATAAAATGAGACCCAATGTGTATAATATTTTGAAACACTTAAATGTAGATTCTAAAGAACTCATAAAGTTAAATAACGAATTAAAATTAGAAGAATTTCTCAACAGACTTGAGGACAGATCAATATTGTAAAAAAGATAACAGGCAAACATTTAATGAAAATGAAAAGGAAATAACTAAAGAAAAATTAGAAATCAGCCTGAAAGAAAGAAGAAACGGAAAATCACCTGAAGAAGATACGCTGGTTCAGAACTGAATAAATATACAGGAACAAGGTTCAAAGAAAGACTCCTATTATTTTGAAATAAAATTTATACAACTGATAACCTCCCCAATAGAATGGAAAATGGGAATTGTGATTCCTATTTTTGAAAAAGGTAATAGAGATTACACCAAAAACTATAGACGTATAAGAATACTAAATTCATGTTATAAACTACATAGCCAAATTTTAAATAGCAAACTAATGAAATATTCCGAAAACTTAATTTTAGAAGTACACAATGGGTTTGGAAAAGAACGATCATGTATAGTCCCGGCCTTTTGCCTAAAATTAATAATAGAGAAAAGAAGAGAATATAATTTAGAAACACATATTGCATTTATTGATTTTGAAAAAGCATTTGACAAAGTTAAAAGAAGCAGTTTGATTAACATATTAAAAGAAAGAAAAATACCAAATAATATTCTAAAAGTATATATGAAATCACAAGTATATATGAAAATAATTAAATACAATTAAGATTAAATCATGAGCTATCATATACGAGAGAGATAAACCAAGGGTCGAATAGCGATGCCCCCTCTTAGCAACTCTTTTTAATATTCACCTGAATGATTTAATAATAAAATAGAATAAAAATTTCCCTCAATGTATTAAACTATCTCCTACTGTTAACTTAAAGAGTCTCCTTTTTGCCGACGACCACATAATAATTACAAATTCTGAAGATAACTTACAGAAAGGTATTTTAGATCTAAATGAGATATCCAAAGATTATGGTATGATAATATCAACAGAAAAATCCAAAACCATGGCCTTTAAAAGACACGATCCAGCAAGATATCAGATAGTAATAAATAACAAAAGCTTAGAACAGGTGAATCCATTTAACTACCTAGGATGTATGCTCACATATGAAAATGAAAAAGATATAAACCTAAAATTGCAAAATATTTAAAACTAACAGGTGGAATTAACTCTATATTTAAACCAAACCTAGTTCGAAAACAAAACAGACTACAATATACAATACATTAGCCCTACCAGTCTTATTGTATGGAAGTGAAATCTGGACAAGAAAACCAAAAGACAAACAAAGATTAATAACAGTAGAAATGAAGTTTATGAGAAAAACTGCAAAATATAATCTATTGATCAAAATGAAACGAAGATATTATGAAAGAATTTAACCAAGAACGAGTAGTAGACAAAAATTAAAAAATATAAACATAAATGGATGGAACACGTTCAAAGAATGAAAACAGAAAGATTGCCAAAACAAGCCTTAAAGTAGAAGTCATTAAGAAAACGAAAACTGGGACGTCCTCTTAAAGGATTCAACGATGACTTCTAAGGCAGGAACAGGCCATGCTAGGCCTAAATCCTTGATATGTATGACGAAGATGGTGGTGATGAATTATTATTGAACAAACATACATTTGTCTCTGTCATTTCTCCGATTATATGAAAAGTGATCTTTCTATAACGCAAATCTTCCCTTCTTCTAAGATCAGTTTTTAAAATGCGTAGAGACTTTTCAAGTTATGAATCGCATGCAAAGCGAATGGCTCGAATGAGCATGAAATATTTCATTTACATTCGCTATTTGAATGCTATTCAACGTGTATTCATCTTAATATTTCCTTGAATTCGACAGTTGTTATCGACAACACTGATCATACTCCGTTATCTGAATTTTCTGCCATAAGAACGAATTTTCGGTCTTTTATACAATATAAAATTACACACATACAGGATTGCTCGCCATCAGTTAAAAAAGCCTACAAATGTATCTTGTTGGCATTCAAACCTATAATTTGTTTTCAGTACATCTGCTTGGAAAACTCCATGTGGAAATAGTACATATATACTTGAGGTATTAGGAATGGGGGTATTTCCTCGGCATACGTCAGAAGTTTATCCCCAACAATTTTAAAATGATCACTTTCAGAAATACTTCTATCGCATCTCTCACCTGTTTTTATCAGCGGGAAATTCTCATGAATCAGGAGGCAATAGAGTCTATTTTATACAAGGAGTCTACGTCGGTATCTGGTAAAAATATGGTAAAAAAAAAGAGAAAAAAAAAAGAAAGAAAGAGAGTAAGGTGGCGGTAGTACGAGGCGATGACGTGCCAATTAATTGAAAACCCTGGATTATATTATGTCAGCATTAATAGAAGAAGAGTGTTTACAATAAAAGATAATTTATCGGATATTATGCAGATTTAATTACTTCTGCAATGTAGAATTTTTAATTCCTTCAGGGATAAAAATGGAATATTAAATTTAAAGACAACACAATTGCTAGAGTGTCCTAACTACTTTTTCCATAAACTGATTAATCTACATTAAGCAGAAATGATGATAATAAATGGAAAATATAAAGGATTATTAAAGAATACAATTCTATTCAAAGTAACATTTATTAGTACTATTCAAAGTATTGACTAAAAAAAAAAGATTAAATAGAAAACAAAAACAAAATTGCTTTCATTACTTTAGTTCAATGAAGTTTGACTTGAGATCGAGATAATCGAGAATGTAGTCAGGAAGAGGAAGTCTGTGAATTCCATCAGGAAGTTGCCAATTCTCGTTGACACAGCTTCGGATTTTGCATCGGCACAGGTGGGTAAGCTCTGATGGATTAGAAAAGCGCTGCATGACAATAGGAAGCCAGGGGACTGTCATCAGGTGGAACTGTCTGGCAGAAAAATTCCACGTTGGGGTTTGGCGTTGTCGTTGTAGCGACATTTCATGATTAATAACACTCTGCAATGGCCCACGGGAGAGTTGGGGAACTGCACGAAGAATGTACCGAGCACAGGTCATACCATCCTGGAAATTTATGATTTCTAGTTCTTTTGGGAAATCCTCATCCCAGGGGTTTAAGAGAAATTCGTTTGACGGAACTATCAATTTAAAGCAGCCTAAAATGAATTTTGATACATGGACAGCAGGGTTAGTTGACCAGCTGCAAGAATCACGCGATTTTATTATTGCCCCATATCTTAGCAGCATCAGCAACCATTCAGGATCAAACAACGACCCGGATTCAAACGCTTCGACCATGGTGATTATTTTATCAATAAACCTTGTCTCGTTCTCAAACACCAGTTTTGCCGAACGAGCCATTCTCAAGAAATAAACTAAGGGAGATTCCTGCACTGTTTTGTTCATGGGGTCGTCATTTCCGGCCCATGACCATAAAGGTGTTATATGCGTAGGATATTCGAATTCTTGAATTATAAGATTCGTGCAATCATCAATTTCAATCATCCAACATCATCGAGATTACTCCAGAAGCACACCTTAGCCATAGAGTAGACATATAGTAGTGACAGAAATCTGGCATTATTAAATCACTAGTTTCCAGAGCACACAAATTCTGCTCCTCTGAAGAATCTTTAAACCAGGAATTAGAAGTTATCAAAAATACAGCCATCCTAAATGGATATAATCGAAAAAAAAACTCAAAAAATCATCAGTCACTTCTGCATACATCAAACCAGACAGGAAGAAGTGCGTAGGATTCCCATACCTTACGTTAAAGGCATCTCAGAACGTCTTTCTAAAATTATGAAGAAATACAAGTTTGCCACTACTTACAAACCTATCAACCAAATTTACAACTTATTACCTTCTCCGAAGGACAAATTCTCACCCTTGATGTTACCTGGTGTTTATGAGATTCAATGCGCATGCAAATTATCTTACTTTAGACAGACAGGTAGGTCTGTTCAGAAACGCATCTCGGAACATCAAGACCACATTCGTCTTCTTAACCGCAGAAATCTGGCCTCTCTCAACACGGAATTGAAAATCCAAACCATAGGATCCATTGGGAAAAGGATAAACTTTTACATAGATCTTTATATAAAAATGAACGTTTATACAAAGAAAGTTCTCAAACCCTACTACACAGACCAAACATAAACCGTAACGACGTTCTTACTATTCCTAAAGTATGGGAAATTATCTTTTTGTACTACTTGAGCACGTTTTCATGAGATTCTATTGTAATCATGCGCCCTAATTGTATGTTATTCCTAATTTTTGTTTAAATACTCTACTGATGATGACCTATGATACTTAGGATGAAATATTTACGATTAAATAATTTTCACTGTGGTTTATACGTGTGTTTCTTCTGATTATGAACGCACCACAGGTTTCGTTATTTAAAAAAAAATCATAAAATTGCTAATTAAGGCTGGAAGTGACGTCAATGCAGTAAACAAAGAGAAAGTTACTCCCCTAGCCGTTGCACGCCGACGAAAATCAACCTGATGCACGGGGACTCACGCCATTAATTCGTGCAGTTATTTCCTGCAATCCTAACTTAGTGTCGTGCTTGTTAAAGAGCGGTGCACAAGTAAGTTTTCTTAATTAATTTCAGAACAGTTTATTTAGAAGCTTACGATCTAAACTTTGAACAAATTCTTTTCAGTTTACTTATTATATATTTGTAAACCAATTTTGCTGTATTTCCAGCTGAACCAGCGGTGCGTAAACAACCTGACAGCACTCCATCATGCCCTCATTCATGCCTTCCTTAAGGAAATGTGCCGAGACAGTTCTACTGCTTTTATGAACCAAATCACTATCATGGACCTTCTGATTGCTGCCAAAACTGCCGTCAATGATCCAATAAGTTTTGGGGAAGATTGAAATATTTGGCTTCAACGTTAGGTCTCAGCGGTGTATTGCAAAGTCATGTGGCTGATCACTACAATTTGATTCCGGCAGATGGAAGTGAAACAAGGGAGAGACAATTCGCAGTTCATGAAGCAGCCGCTTATTTCAAGTAGATGTTTACGGTATCAAGAAGCAACTTTTTATCGTCTATCTTGCGAGAGCTGGTGAAGTGAAAACCTATTTGTTTAAAAAGCATTGTATGGACCCGCGTGACATGCTTTTGAGTTTTGCCTCATTCTTGTATTATATCTGATAAGACTGTAAATATTTGTTAACTTATTCACTATATTTTGTGAATAAAGTTTTTTACGCTGTAGTACTGAATAGTTTTCCTTTATTTCATATCTGATGTAGAATACAGATTTAAGGTATTTAACTTAATTCAATGATACTGACTTTTCGATATCACTAATTAAGATGAATGCACTCATTACAAGCAGTCCTTCCAAATCATTTATATTTGAAGTCAAGAGAGCGATTGATTCAACCATTTCAGTAGTCGACATAAGACTGAATTTTCGGTCCAAGACATCGAGTATGCTTACATATATTTAAGTAGAAAATAAAATTGGATACAAATTGAATATTTTAGCTTATGTGGAACTACTATATTGAGAAAAGAAGGAAAGATTCGTCTCCATTCGATGGGATTCAAAGAAAATTATTCTTGCGTGTAACAGTGGTTCATAGAAGAGGTTTGATTGCTGAAAACATTTTCATAGCAGGGAAAGTTTTAAATAATTATTCCCGTTTAAGTTATTTCGATGAAAATGACCTCAATTAATCTTTATATATAGTAATTTCATAACGAGAATATGGCTTTCATGTAAAGTAACTTATTCATATTTGACGTCAGCTGATGCTGCATGGTCACTCGTGTGGTTCATAGGGGTCTGAGAATGAAGCCTTCTGCTAGAAGAAATGGTAGGGTTGCAGATGCATTTTCCAAACAGAGTTAGTGGGACAATGAAAAACATCCCGCAGCCTCTTGGTTGGAGGGAGGATACACTAAACACGCTGGCAACCAGGCCGCGTGTGAATGTAACACTTTGACGTATGGAATTGCGAGTAGAAATTATCTTGAGAAAAACTATTATATCTATTAGAAATGCAAATATCTTTAGGAAAAGGCAGTTCTTTTCCTGATGAAGATGATGATGATAAGAGGAAGCATTAATATACCTAACTCTTTTTAAGATTAGTTTTATTTCAGTTTAAGTTAATAAAAGAAGGCATCCGGCTTGGAAACCAGAACTTCATGTTAACTAAAGTATCATCAACATACCGAAACTAAAAATGTTCGAATGTTTGGTATAGTAGTTCTTTAGGTTAGTGTGAGATTTAGGAAAGGTACATTGATCACAACTCTTCCCTTGATTTGTGTGGATTGATTATTTTGGAGGTAAAAAATATCTGCCTCTATAGCAAAATCACAGAACTTAAAACATGAGGATGAAATCCTTCGATACTAACTTCAACGTATCTATGGGACGGACATTTCTAACGCATGAAACTAAATTAAAACTGATTGAAATGTCGTTTTCTAATAATCCTATTCCCAACGTTTTGTTTTTGTAAGCGGAGAGTATTTACTGTATGTTGCAGTGTTTAATTTCTTGAGTAGAGCCATTTTAGTAGATGGTTTGTAACTTGAACAGCAGATTGAATCCACTATTGGTCTTAAAGGAGCATTTGAGTCTTTTTGAAAGTCTCCAGCCCTTCCGCTGTCGTACACCCAAAATGATTTTGAAGGATTTTATTGTAGAATTGAATAGGACTAAATATTAAATGGCTAAAATAGGTAATAAAATTTGGATTCAATAATATTTTTGCATACTTTATAGAATTTTCGCATTCAATCCTTAGTGTTTTGTAAAAGAATAGGAAGCCTACTTCTTAGCTCACCAGGATGAATTTTGTAGATAAAAGACACTACCCTTATATAAAATCTTTAATTAAAGATACTTCTTGAAAAAAACTTCGGAATCAATGAAATGGAATGAAATATTAACTACCATAACTGATAACTTTTCATTTAATAAATATTTCAGATTTCTTAGTAGACTCTTCGCTTTTTTTTGGAAATACTGTAGGTAGGAAGCCAAGTCTTCTCTTCATAAGGTGATTGAGATATTAGTAGGATATCAATGGGAATTGTTTGGACCATTCTTTCTGCAAGCATGTAATGAGGTCCAGGATTGTTGGTAGTCGGATTTCCCTTGACCTCACACGAGGCTCCAGTTCACCCCACAGATTTTTATGGGGTTGAGATCAAGGCTCTCCGGAGGCTAGTGTAGTGTTGGTTACGTTCCTGTGCACACGATACGGAGTCACAGCAGTTGGCTTATGGCATATTGTTTCAATTTCTTGCTGAAAGAAACAATGGTCAGTTCAGTAGAAACGCTACAAACTAGGAAAAATTGCTTGGTCAAAAATGTTCAGATACATCAGAGAGTTCAATATTCGTGCACCACAAACAAAGGCCGTATTTTGGTTCCTTGTTGGATTTACGGACTCTTGCAAGAGACATTCATCGTAGCATCCGACATATCTGTCCATACGCTGGGTAGGTGGTGTTGCGTGATTATTTGCAGCATAACACAGCTTTCCAAGTTTCCACGTCACACTATGCACGTTCTTTGTGTCATTGAATACAACGCTGAATGTGAGGCTTGCATATTGTGGTGTGGTTCCACCATGGAAACCCTTGTTTGGGAATGTTTTTGTGCAGATGCGTGTTCCAGTAAAGGTTCGAACTCCCCACTCAACGTCGGCTGACGAATGGCAGATTTTACATATTATTCTTCTTGTCATGTCATGGTGACGAGGCATTGAGCCTAATATGAACAGGAGGAGGTGGGAGATGGAATTGTTGATAGGAGATTAGTAACAATGCAAATGTAATTGTGTATTTTTTCATAGTAACATGCATATGATTAAGCTACATGCGAGAGGTTTGATGACGAGTATGATAATCTAAACACACCATGATTGAGTGATTTACGAAGTCAATCCTGCAATGATGAACAGTTCCGTCTCTCGGTAGAAGAAAGATTGAAAGAACAGCACAAAGCAGACCCCCCTCTTCTACATACACAATGTCTTGATGGGAGACCGATGATATTATAATTCCTGAATTAGTTCCAAGTAAAGCGCAATACTTTTTATTCTCTTAAGATTTAACACATTCGTTTGTTTTCACAATTTCCTTTTTATGAACTTCATCAGTGCTATGTTTTCGTTATTACCTCGATAGCGAATTAATGAATACCGATACTTCAAGAATCTTCAAGTATATGAGAGATGAATCTCTGATTAAACTGTAGGAAAGTTTGGAATCTAAGAAAATGCTTTATCGAGAATGATTGAAATAAAACACCAAAATATGCAACACTATGCAGCCTGTTAGGCCATCTGGTGTTCATTTGAATGACACCTGCTTGTATTTTGTTTCCGCTGAAAATATGAAGCATATTTCTGGATAATGATTTAATAACAACCTCATTGGACGTTAATCATATTCTAATCTTAGTCACTGATGTCTGTTCTTCAACAGCCAGCAATAATCAAATATATATTTTTTGAATGTTATCGTTCATTTTTTCCCATAAAATAAATTTGTATGATTATGGAATAAACATAAATTAATTATTTGCATAGAAAAGCAATGTTTTCTTTTGTACCAAAAAGACTTTCGTATTTGCTAAGAAAGAATACGATAAATAGAATTAAAAGGTGGGATTTCATACCAAACTATTATCTCCTGTGATCAGTATTTCTTATTTGTGACCAGTGGCAGAAACAGTGAAATATTAAACACTGGGTTTTTAAAACGTTTTATAATTTATTATTATTATTATTACAATAATTACTTAGCGTGCATGAAATCTGAGGAATTATCGTAGTGGCCACTCTACACTTCACAGTACAAGAATCACTTTGTACACTGCGCAATCCGTCTACACTACACAATATAGTCTATTTATTGTGCCCTTTGCGTGTGTAGTCTATGCTGCCGAAAACCTTGATTTTGAAGATAAAAGTCATGCAGAAGAAAGATGCAGGTCATCTATTGTGTGTGTGATCATAGGGTCTTGACTTGGGAGGTGGCTAATGGTGTGGAATTTACAATTAAGACAGGATACATGTGGAATTATCGGGCTGGTAAGTATGACAAGCTTAGGAGTTTGATTGGTTCAGTGCCGTGGCATGTACAACTGCAAGGGCTAGAAGTTGATAGTGCATGGGAGGCGGTTAAGAAGTGTTTGCATGAAGCAATGGCTGACTGTATACCTAGAGTCCGAATAATAAACCAAGTAGGGGTTACATGAATGAATAACACCATTAAGCTTGAGCTGCAAAAAAAGAAACAATTATGGAGGGAATTTAAGGAGAAAGGCGACAGACAGGGACATTAACGATATAAAGCGGAGGCCAGAAGGGTAACGAGTGTGGTAAGAAAAGCAAAAAAGGATTACGAAAGAACATTGCCCATGCATTATAAAGAGAATCCTAAAGAGTTTTTTCGATATGTTTGAAAGTAAAATAAAAAAATGTATATATCTTCCAGGTGGTGACATTCCAGAAATGAGTGTACCAATAGATTACACGGGAATTGTGGTGAGTGATGTGGAAGTGAGAAGCCTATTGCAAAACCTCAATGTCCATACATCTGTGGGAGTGGATGGTATACCAGCTCGTGTCGTACGTGAAGCGGCTAAAGAATTGTCAATACTCTGGACCATTTTGTTTAATTTGAGTCTCGGGTCTGGGTTAGTCCCGATGGGGTAGAAAGAGGGGAAAATAGTTCCACTGTATAAAGGAGGTTCCAAGACTGCTGTTGTAAATTACCGACCGATTAACATATCAGGAATCGTTGTCAAAGTCTTGGAGAAATTAGTCAAGAGAAGAATACAGGATTGGATAGATGAAAATGGGATACTGTATGGGGGACAACATGGTTTTGTGAAGGGTAGATAATGCCTCAGTAACTTGCTCACGTTTTATAACACAGTGATGGCTGAACTGGATAAGGTTAATGGGTTTACAGCGATTCTACTGGACCTTGCCAAGGCCTTTGACAGGATACCACATGGAACTCTAATCAGTAACCTGGAGCAGATGGGGATGAATATAGGGTTGGTGAGATAGATAGGAGGGTGGTTGATGGAGAGTTACCAGAGAGTGGTTTATTCAGAAGTGGAGTCCAAAAGACGGCTTGTGACTAGTGGTGTGCCGCAGGATTCTGTTCTTGGACCACTACTTTTCAATTTGTTCATTAGCGATATAGGAAAGGATCTGAGAGGAAGTGTTCACTTGTTTGCTGATGATGCAAAGTTTGGTAGAGCAATTTTGAGTGCACAGGATGTCAAACTTTTGCAGGATGATTTGGATAGTTTGCAGGATTGGATTAGGGGAAAATGGATGTCAATTTAATGTGGCAAAGTGTAAGGTTATGCATTTTGAAGTGAAAAGATTAGCAGCAGTATATCACATTGGTGGAACCGTACTCCAGGAGATTCATGAGGGAGGGATTTGGGAGAGTTGGTGGATAGGGAGTTGAAGTTTACGGGGAACATTGAAAAAGTGGCTAAATCAGCTCATCGAATCACTTGGTTGCTGAAAAATACTTTAACAAGCAGAGACAAACATGTTATTGTTCCACTATATCGAGCCTTGTTAAGAACCCATCTAGACTACTGTGCTCAGATATGGGCACAGCGTTTCTTCTTGATGGGGAAGAGGTGGAGAGGATCGAGAGACGAGTGACCAAGATGATAGCAGGTCTGTATAATGAACCTTATAAGAACAGGTTGAAGATTTATGGATTGCAAAAATTGGTTGATAGCCGGGAAACGGGTGATATGATTGAGACATTCAAATTACTGAAGGGTTTCTATAGGATTAATCCAGAAGATAATTTTGAGAATAGGATTGATCGTGGGCGGGGTAGGGGCCATATATGGAAGCTGGGCAAGAATGTGGTTAGCAGGGGTGTTAGAGCTGGGTTTTTTACTTGGAGAGTGGTGAATGAGTGGAATAAGCTGCCAGAGTCTGTTGTGGGTAATATGACAGTGAATGAGTTCAAGGCGAGGTATGATAGATACTGTGTGAATGTCGAATAGTTGTCCTTGACTTGATGTTAGGGCCTCCCTCGATGAGTCTGTCGACTCCTTGGAGTTGCCCAAAATAATAATAATAATAATAATAATAATAATAATAATCTATGAAATTGTCTAACTCACTCTCAACCGAAATACATTCAAATATTAATTTAAAGAAAATTAAAAACTTATTATTTAAAAGCAGCAGGTAAGCTGTAATCACTTACTTTTGAATGAAGTGTTATGAATATTCTTGACACATTACTAATTGGTATGAGACCTGAAGCACAAAATCAGAGAAAGTGAATTAGGATGTGAGGAATGGTGAGAATATGAGTGAGAGCGACGAAGATAAGTAACCTTTGTTAATGATGGGAAGGAGCATTATCATGGAATATGAAGAATGTATGTGTTCCTCCAGGTTGAATATTTCGAGGTGATGATTTTACATTCTCTGGAGATGAAGTGCTGACATATACTGTGGAAATACCTCAAATCATAAACACCGCAACCATATCTGTAGGACACCCTCCCCCCATGGATTACTCGGCCTGTTTCTTACTTTGAATGGTTCTAGATTCGAATGCCAACAAGATACTTTTCTAATTTTTTAGCTGAGGGTAGGCACAACGGCAGTTCTGGTCTTTCATGTGTGTGTGTGTGAGAGAGAGAAGCGAAAATGGGAAAGCCTTCCTTTGAAAACGTGTGTTTAGCAGGCATGATCATTGTCTCACATCTTTCAATTAAGGCTGTGTTTTGAGCAAAACCAAGTTACCGATGATTGATTCTCCTAACGTTACATCAGATTGAAAAATAGTAATAAATCAAAGGAATTAACGCTCCATCCAAAATAATAACAACATTAATTATTAATTAGAACACTTTTGCCACATAATGTTCATTCAATCGTGTAAAGAAAAGGAAGAAACGGTTTGTTACAATTAAATCCCACAAACACAAAAAATCGTCATAATATGTTACAAGATTAAGACTCGGGTCTATAATATCTCGCCTAAGCATGATATCTTAATCATTGCAGGTGCTTAACAATGACTAAACTGTAATTCTCATAACTATGGGTAGAATGAGAGCATTGTTGGCAGTAGGTTTTTTTTTATATTCTTCACTTTTAAACAATCTCCCTTTGATAAGCTTTATGTGACTTTGCTCCGAGATGTTTGTGTATTGTAGAGTATTTGTGCTCTACAATAGATTACATTGGGCTTTGGATGTTACTGCGCCTTTAACGTATCCATTTTGAGTTATTGGTGTTTTTTTAATTGAAAAATAAGTTATCTATTCAACTTGATTTGGGGAGATTTTTATTTCGTAGGGTCAGGCAAAATGCAGTCTAATTCTTGATGGGTTACGATGGCTTTTGCAAAGAATTTTGCATTTCTTACATGTAGGAAAGTATTGATCTCATGGAAATTCCATCTTATCACATGAAGCTCTGCGTTTTTAAAAAGCGAGGTGAGTGGAATGCTATTCGTTAGCATTTGTTTTGGATTATCTGTAGTTTGTTAATGTTTAAATCTGAGTGTGTTACACGATGGTAAGCTATTCGTTAGAAGTGTGATGAACGGCATGTAGAGGAGTACATTAATTTCAGCACTACGCCGGCTGCGTAAATGGTATAGCTGTCCTGTTACCGTATTTGCTTTTAAGCAGATAGAATCGACACTAGCCGTGAGAAAAAGTCTTTTATCTGGTTGTACTTTTAATTAATACTTGATTGCTAGTCGGAATGGAAAGGGGAAGGCAAACATGAATACTCTACCGCTTGGAAACACTCGCATTCTTGTGAATGGCAATGCACTATCTTTTGTCTGAGATGACGCCAAATCTCCCTTCTTTTATGAAGCAGTAGCTAATCTCGGTTGGAGAAAGTGTACGAATATTACAATATCGCCAGCGTAATATAGCGGTTTTGAGAAGAGAGCTGCGCCTGGAATATCAGCTCAGCCATATAGATAGCAGAGATTGGAGAAGATAACATCCTTGAGGAGGCAACACCTGATATGATTTTGCGTTCAAGGCATCTGATTCCTTTCAGGCATCCGGAATCAGATACCTTGAACGCAAAAGTCTGGCAGTTTGCGTAAGTTTCGCCGGTGTGTGTTGAGAATTAAGCCCCCAGTAGTTTGAAAAGAACATCACTCTCAGCTGCTTGAAACTGTACTCTACAATAATATTTTTCGTGATTTGGAGAAATTGTTGATTGGTGAAGTGGTCCTCACAAAACCCAAACTGCTCAATGGGAAGGAGATTTAGTTCTTTCTGCAGTCTTATGAATATTACCTTCTTAGCTATTTTTTCAAAGCTGGAGAGTATGCTGATGTCGACAGATTTTGTGGAGTAGTTTTTTCTTCCTGATTGGGGTATTACGGTTATTTCAGACACTTTATTTCATACATGGAAGTAAGTAGTGATAACTTAATGTTGTGTTCATAATAACAATGTGCTCTCGGTCTCTGAGTGGCATGCATGCTTTGGCAGCTTTTATCTACTTTTCAAAGATCAAAATCGAATCATCGATTTCTACTTTTGTGTCAATAGTTCAAATTGGGCCAATGTATTCGTGTAGCATTGCAGTTTGGTTTAGCTAACTGTTAGCAGTCTCTTTTATTCAAACGAGAGAGAGAGAGAGAGCTGATTGCTCCTTCTGTGTTTCCCCACTTTTATCCAAACTACATATTTATATTTAGTCGTAGAGTAACATGTTTCAGATTCTTTTCCAAAATGGTGCACATTGACTTGAAGGATCTACACGTGGTATATATTTAAAGAATGAATCTCGATTACATGTAAAAAAATTAAAATATTTAATATAATCATCTAAATATATACAACAGATACAAATTCGTAGTACGTCACCATATCTAAGTAAGGAGATCTGACATTCCTTATAATATTATAAATACAAAATTAATTTCAACATCTTAAGGCACACAAATAATTACATGACCATTCTAAGAATTACTCAAAATAAGCTGAATAATAATTTCTCATTCTCTAACAGTTAAATTCAGTACTGAGAGATAACATTAAACAAACTGAACATAGCATTCAGCTAAAGTGTTTGAATCCAGGTCGTTGTTTAATCCTGATTAGTTGCTGCTGTTTATAAGATGTGGAGGAAAAAATAATATCACGTGTTTCCTGCAACTGGTCAGCGAACCCTGCTGTCCACCTGTCAAATTTCATTTTATTCTGCTTTAATTTCATGGTTCCGTCAAACAAATTTCTCTTAAACACTAGGAAGAGTATTGGGGATATTTCACAAAAGAAATGGAAATCAGAAGTTTTCAAGATGGGATGACCTGTGCTCGGTACATTCTTCGTGCAGTTCGCTAACTCTCTCATGGATCAATGCAGAGTGTTATCAATCATGAAATATTGCTACAACGACGACGCCAAACCACAACGTGGGAATTTTCTGCCAGACAGTTCCTCCTTATGACTGCCCGCTGGATTCCTCTTGTCATGCAGCTCTTTTCGAATCCTTCAGACCTTACCCACCTGTGTCGATGCAAAATCCGAAGCTGTGTTAACGAGAATTGGCAGTTTCCCGATGGAATTGAGAGACTTTCCTTCCTGACTACATTCTGAATTATCTCGATCTCAAGTCGGACTTCATTGAACTACAGTAATCAGAGCGGTATTTTATTTGTTGTTTTCAGTCATTGATTTGTAATGCTATAATAAATTGTAATTCAGATATATTCTTCATTAATCAATAACGATTTAAATTTTCCACTTATTATTATTATTACTAGTAATGCGGATTAACTAGATTATGCTAACAGTACGCAAGACACTTCTATAATTGTACTGTCTGTCAATGTTTTGTTCACTTTTATGTTCTGAGTAATCCGAATCCCAAAATTCCAAGTAAGAAATTGCAACTCTAACAGGAATGATTACCGTAGCGACGGCACCAACCGCAATGTGGATGAACGAGTAACTTTATTAAGCCCCGCCTTGAGGAAGGATGACTATGCTGCATCCTGTCGACAGTACTGTCGTCATACATACGAGTACAAATCGACGAACACACACATGATTCACCATCATCAGTGGTTCTAACAAGCACTTAAACTTTCACATTCTTCAAAGTATCCTTCGATTTCTTAAATGTAATTCTAAGTTAAGGTGGTTAGCCCTGTCTTTTTTTGAATGTAAATGCATACGGATTTAACAGGCAAAAGTATTATTAGCGGTGAGTAGATGGCGTAATGCGTCCATGAAGGATTGATTAATTGATCTCTGAGGTGTAATATGTCCTCACACAAATCAGATATTGTCGGTATAACGCAATGATATTTTTTGTGGTATATTGATGCTAAGTAAATCAGATCATGATGATGAATATTACATATTCTAACTTCATATTTATAATTTAATATTATACTAATATTTCATAGAAACATAATTGCTTTGGACTATTTTGATTTCATTTCTGCTGATATACATTTTGCAGCTCTTTAACAGCAGCATTCACAACAAGGCTTTCCAAATGTTTGCACTGTTTTTTTTTTTTTTTGTATGAAAGGCTGCACACGGCTGTAACTCCTTGTCTTGAAGAAATCTTGTAAGAATATGTTGCTTGCTGTAATGAATCTGTTGGTCTATCGATGTTTTGTATTATAATATGAGCAATAATAATAGTCAATAGCATATTTTTATTTGGTGTGTTAATTAACGATTTCCGTATTTCCCCGAAAATAAGACCTGGTCTTATATTAATTTTTGTCCAAAAGATGCATTAGGGCTTATTTTCAGGGAATGTCTTATTTTTTCATGTACGAAAATCTACATTTATTCAAATACTGTCATGTCATCTTCTTCTGGAACATCGTCATAACTCTCCACACTCCGAATTCCGGCCTGGATTTCTTGAGACTCCATTTCCTGTAGAAACATTGGTCCCAATCTCTCATGTCCAGCAATAGAACTCTCCTTAAATGTGCACTTCTTGTTCATGTAGCCTGCTCGTAGTGCACTGGCAACACAGCTGACAGTGATTTTATACCATTCTACGACCTATTGCAGGTTAGGCTTCACCAAGTTTCTACGCAGATTTCTCTCCATTCTATTTTCAATGTAGTCATTGATTTCCATGCGCAAAAGGTACTGGAATGGCTTGTTTATTGCAATATCAAGAGTCCGAAGATAGGCAGTCATTCTGCGGGAATCATTATTTGATCTATTCTTCTCTCTGCAAGGAAGTTCTTCATGTCTTTAGCGCGGTAAGAGCTGGCTGAATCCCAGATCCAACTTCTTCTGTTTGCAGAAAGCCGTAAGATTCTTGCCTCGGGAGTCCTCCACGATTCCTTTCTTGTACTCGAAGGAATAGGTCTCTCGTTTTGCACTCATCTTGTCAGGGGGTCAAAATATCATTCCCTTTAAATCTACCATTAAATCAAGTGTTAATTGAAGACTTAAGAGACAGGAGTGGCAACAAAAATGATGACAGTTGAGAATGATGGTCCACACAAAAGACGAAAAATTGCAGGCACCAAAATTCAGAAAATATTTCTTTGTTTCACACGAATGCATTAAGTACGTCCGTTACAACACACGACGCATTGTATTATTGAGATTCATATTAGACACAACCCCGTCCGTTCGTTATCAAGTGCGCACGTTGTGTCTGTACTCCGAATTGTCATTCAGCGATAAGTTTCTAGTTCAGCTGTTCACAAAGGCGTTTACCTCTCGTCCAAAGGCGCGCGCTTGGGTTTTAGAAATACTTTATTATAATTTATATTGTCATTTATTTTAATCATTAATGTCAATAATGTTATTTGCTCCATCGATATGAAGAGTTCCACTTTCGTATAGCACCAGACACCTAGGATAAAGACTGCTATGGTTCGATACTAGTCGCCAATTTGAGAAACATTTCTGGTCTGTTTATTCTATTTTTCTATCGATTCCAGAGTTCCAGCAAAAGTCATGGACTTTCTCTACAATTAATTGGGATTTAATTTGTTCTTGTAAATCACTCACTCTATTTTTTTTTATTGAATTTCAGAAATTTTACAAACGCTTGTAGAGCCTGGAAGTGACTTCAATGGGGACAAGAGAAACCTCATGACTCTGGTTTTGTCCTTCACCCAAGGAGATGGATGCTTAATAATATACCTTCTCGCACTTGTAGTTGATGTTAATAGCGGTATCACTCCTGTGCTTAAAGCAGTTACCTCTAGAAATTCTGCCCTGGTGTCGTGTTTGCTAAGCTTTTCCATAAAAGTAAGTTTCCGAAATCTCGCTGGCTAGTTATTTCTGTAAATAATTGAGTCACAGCTTCTGTAGAGCAGATAATGTCGAAAGCATCCATTGCATATAAAGATTTTGAACATAAGATTCAGACAAATTTACGTGAAGATTTTTTCGACTGAATCTCAGTTTTAATCTTTTGCGTTTTTCATAATAGCAGCCCATAATTAGAATTAATTAACTCACTTATCGACAAGTTATATTTAAAATCTACTTTACTAGCCGGTAATAATATCTTTGAGCGTATTACATGAAATGTCGTTTCCTTCATTTCGAACCACTGCGCAGGAACAAAGGCTATGACGCCGATCATTATGTCGCTTACTCTTGTGTTCAATGAGTCTCTTATTATATTTTGCGGGAAGAAAATTTCAAGTATAGAGGTTTGCACCCTCCATGTAAACGCGCTAAGTCAACTTCACTTAAAAGTCCTAAGACTACATGTGTATTAGAAAGGTATTCCCACTCAGTTCTTTCCTGCGTTTGGCAAATGTCTTTTTTTTTTTTGCCATATCGTATCCCACTTAAAGTACACTAGACTTTGGAAATGAAGGTATAATCGAGTTTTAAAATGCCCGTATCTGAATAAACGACCGAACGTTTTATTAGATAGGATGATATTGATTCCTTTTTCATTGAAATGAATACCTTCTAATAGGTTCATTTTTAACTTGAGTAGATTTCGTAACTAAGGAGGGCATAAACATTTAAATTACTAAGATGATAGTGATGACTTTGGGAATAATCAGTGTAAGTTAGTTGCCTTTCAGTTGAATACAAAAACAGCTTCGAACCAGAGACGGAATAAAAGTTTTGGATGACATAATATTGCATAAAATGAGAAACACACATTGATTCCGATATTAGTGAACGCGCAACATTATTCTTAGTTGTAGATATTTTTATCTGTTAAAATATCTTCTATCTAAGACATACTGTGGAAAACAATTAAGCTGAGGTAAGTGTAATTGCAGCGATTCTGGAATAATTATGATATAATGAGCAGAGTGGAAAAATCTTCACAAGTAGAATTTGAATGATAAAGCATTAGTGTGTGCATGTTCTATACATCTAAACAGAAAGAGAGAGTGTGTAAAGTAAGAATCGGGTCGCTGAATGTGGGTACAATGAATGAGTAGAGTAGGAAGATAGTAGATATGATGAGAAGAAGAAGAAGGAAGCTGAAGATCTTGTGCGTGCAGAAGACAAGGTGGAAGGCCAATAAAACAAAGGAGCTGGCCGAAGGATATAAAATGTTTTACAGTGGGGTGAATGAGAATGGAAGAAAAGGAGTTGGAATCATCATCGAAAAAAGAAGTTCAATCCATCTAAAGATAGATGTATATTTGAATATTTGCATGAGGATTTTTTGAATATAATCTAATCTCTGTCTGTACTCACTACTTTTCATCATTCTGGAATTTAAGTAGACACAAAATAATAATTTAGAGAACACAAAACTTCCCAAAAGTAAACACATATTTGTATTTGAGGTATGTTGATAATAATTATTTACTAGTCCATGTTGAAAAGATATCGAGCTCTGTGAGGTTCTCGTTGAAGTACTTTCCATCTAATATACACGTTGCTATCGCAGCCAAAACAGAAAGCATGACTTCTTGAATGTCCGAGAAAAAAAGCGAACTGATAATAAGGTCTGCCACTACCACCATACAAACCACACACGTGATTTGCATGTTGGAAGTAGCTGAGTTTAAAATTTCATTGTATTCTACACCCTCTGGTCAAAACGAAACCGATCTTTTCGAAACTAGTGGCGCCACCTATTGTGTCTTTTTTGTTGTCGAAAGCGGAAACCTTCATTAGTGTTGTGTCAACTGATTATGACATTTGTTTCATTAGAAGCCGAGTTATAGTGCCAAGAGTGACTGTGTTTTTATGAACGGTAGGAAAATGAGTTTCAAACAGAGAGCTGCGATTGACTTTTGTGTTAAACTTGGTAAAAGTTTAACACAAAAGTTTAACATCTTTCCCCGAGATGAGTGTATCACTCTGATATAGACATACGAGTACTTCATGAAATCTCCGATTTACGGTCCGAAAATTGTTTCGTTTACAAGGATTACTTCAACGAATTAAGAAACACCCTTGTTTCTTATCTCGCAGAATAATTATTTCCTTTTTTTAATTTCTGCTTCCCTGGGAATGCACTTTCCATGGATATTCATTTCTTGCATTGTTTCCTCCTGCTTAGTGTTCGAAAGCCATCGTGTTCCTCAGCTGTTTCCTCTAGTAAATCTAAGTCTGTTTGTGAGTATCAAATTGGCTCTTATCTGTTGTCAATCTCTTGGGAATTTTGGTCGCTGAAGCTTATCTGTTTCGTCTGCAACCAAAATCTACTAAAAGCATAAAACTTCAAAGTAATAAGTATATTATTTATTATTGCGATTAATTACAGTGAGTACGATGCTCCTCTGTTGATGTCAAAAATAGCCTCTAACCCGCGTAGTATACAGTTTTGGATGACGTCATATTATCAAAATGCAGTATCGCGAAATATGTGCTTGAGGACAAGATTAAAACAGAAAGAACAAAAAGCCGTAACATCTCTCGTTCGTGATTCCTTTTTTGAGTGATTTTTATTAATAAGAAATATACTGTGTATATTATACGTGGACATAAAGAAATTGTGTCTTGTCGTAAGCTACAGCGATTTTTTATTCTGCTGAAGATATTTTTATAAAAGAGAAAATATGGAAAAGAATCGAAACGAGGTAAGCGAAATTTCGACTATTTTGATAGTACGTAATATAGTGGAAAAGAGTGTAGGATGTTGTCGAGACGATTTCTACTGACTTGCCGTAGTACGTGCACTGAAAAAGATTTCATGTAGAGAGATATGAAGAGAGGGTCAAATTATATACTGAGCCTCTTACGATAAATACAGCAACTGCTTCGAAGAACACCCAGTTAATGTTAAATAATAATAGATTTCAGGAGATTTCCATTAAAGAATAGCGTCAACATTTCTAAGTTTATATATAAACTTGTTGTAATTTTAATTTCATTTCATTTTTGTAGTATCAGCAAAGAAATGTGGAGGGGAAGCGAGTTACCGGGTTCCTTCATCGGCAGTTTTTAAGAGCCATTCAGTGGAGGAACATTGTACAACTGAATCGGCTCTTGAAGAAGGGATTAAATCCAAACACACTGTATAATGGAGCTCCTGTTCTGTTCCATGCCATTAGAAGAAAGTGTTCTGAACTAGGTAAATATTTTCTTCCATTTTTAGCAGAGGATGTAAATTACTTATTTAATTCCTAAGGTTCTAATGACAACGAAACGAAAACGATGGATTAGAGAGGAGGAACAAGCGTGTAGTTAGCATTCCTCTCTATGTTTTGCAAACTGCTTTCGTTGCCAGATATACCTCTTCGAACATCGCGAGTTGATATTTGGAATTGCAAAGGCACATCTGATTATTCTGGAAAGTGTATTCAAGAAACCTCTTTAGCGAAAAAGTAACAAACAACAGCGAAACGATGTAAATTCTAATTGCATTTTTCTTTAGCCTACTCCTATTGCCTATATCGATTACAAGAAATATGTTGGATACACATAATCAACTAATTATAAGTATCGAAGCTATTAATTATATATAAGATATTCAAAGATAAAACACAGTGTTTTTTATTTGCCGCTTTCTTTTTTGTCATATGAATTTGTTAATATAAGGCTTAGAAACACTACAGTCATAAACGTATCGTATAATGCAGTAGAAGAGATGTGTAGATGACCGTTAAATATATCTTTATTTTTCTACAGCTGAATGCTTAGTGAGATGGGGATGTCAAGTGAATATACAAGACAAAAGAGGCTTGACACCTTTGCATCTGTCAACAAGACTGGGCGACGTAAGAACTGTGAAATTACTTCTGGAGCACGGAGCAGACGTTACGGTGATATCAGAACAAATTGGTAACACAGCCCTGCATGAGGCTTTTCTGGGTATTGGCTATAGATGTGGTGAGTATTTCTTTATATTTGTTTAATAAAACAGTGTCACAGTTTATTTTATGAATTGCATCGCTAGATTATTTTGAGCACTGCGTAAATGGTGCTAGACTGAACTAAGAAAGGAACTGTTTCGTTCGAATCAAGGATAGGTTAGAGAAATATATAAAAAATCCTTGAGATCATCTAACCCACGTACAGTGGAAATACGTTCGTTCCAATAAACCATAATCCCAAAAGAATAACGTTTTGATGTGTTGTGGATGTTTAGTCTCACAACGCAGATTAATTGTCTCTATATATATATATATATATATATATATATATATATATATATATATATATATATATATATATATATATATATATATTCCGTGTGGACTAAACTTCACCAGCCTTCCTGGCTGTGTGACTTTCTTTACAGGACAGGTTAGATATACAGTTGAAAAAGACACCAATCGCACTTCCAGTAATACAAAAGCCCAGTTAATGGATAAAATTAAAACAGTTTTTGCGGCCCTTACCAGGGAGACTGTAGCATCAGCTTGTTCGAGGTTCCGAAGCAGAATTGAAGCTGTGATCGATGCTAATGGTGGTTATTTTGAGTAAATCTTGTTGATAGTATTGTAATTAACTCTGCCTGTAATGTTTTTTTGTCAACTCATTAAATTTAATAGACACAAAGAAGATTTTCTTTTTCCTTACGAAACTGTCAAATTTATCCCGAACACCCTGTATGTGTTGAAAGGTACCTGAAACTTCGCAGAAGAGACACCGATCGCATTTTCCAAGATGAAATTTATAGATTTCATCGTTAGGAGTTGAAAAAGATTTATGCTATAATCTCCACTTTATATCGAAATCTGGTTTGTCACACTTCGATTTATATGGAAGATCCCACTTTGAAGTGGATGGCAAATGCAGCTTGGCAGATGATAAGCAAAAGGATGCACATACGAAAAGCATAGTTGGAGGCACTGACATGAGGAAGTGGTATATTTTCTTGTAGTTGGATGGAAGAATTGGAAGTGAGGATTCAGATGATATAAGATGAAAAGTGGACTCTTTGCCGTTTCTAGAAGGAATACGGATTCCTTGAGGTGTAGCGATATCTGGAAAGGCGTTTATAATAGCAGCTCGCATCTCTTGATATTTCTTTTCAGTGTTTAGTATTTTCAGTAGCAGGCATGTCAATGTTGTCACTTAAGGTCTGGAGATCCACCATGATTCTTATTCCTGTTCAGTTTCATGTAGGAAAAAGAGACGGCTCAGCAGTTGTGAGACTTGTTATGTTTCTGTTTTTCAGTGCTTCTATAAGTACACCTGATTCTGTTGAGCCTGTCAGTGTGTGATAAAGCTCTGAATTTTGCACCGCTGAAGAGCATCTCTGTAAAAATGAGGTAGGTCAGGAGGTGATGGCGCAGAACTGGCTATTCGGAGAATTGTGGAAAGTGTAAATCCTGTGGTGGATGATTTCATGATGTAATCGAAGATGGTTACATAAGTATGATTGTACTCAAGTGTCTTTAGGAGAAAAATTATACTGAAAGATCTAATCTTATTTCCCTTATTTTAGTGGCTTTCAGAGTTCAGGTTTGTTGTCCAGTTAGTAGTGTTCCATAGGAATCGTTTGATTGTCTTTTGAATGTATTCTGGATGTGTCAGAATCCATTGGTTTTTGCACAGTTTAATCTGGCCTATTACGGACAATTACGGTGACCTCATCGGGATATGCCGATAGGCTTTTATTTAGATGGAGTTCTGTTACCATGTTCTGTTTGCTGATCGTGGTGTTGTGTATTCTTTTTAAGAAAGGTTCTATGGCTCATCTGTATAATTGTCTAGAGAGGACAACCTTGCTCGATCCCTCGAGAGTATGGAAAAGTGCGGGTCAGCCTTTTGTTGATTTCTAAACAGAAGAGTGCATCTCCGTATAGTAATTGGATTGTTTCAATAATGGGATGACCTTAGCCGAATGCCTTATCCTGATCAAGGCTGACAAGTGTTAGGTTTTCATTTTGACTGTTTGTGATGTGAATGAGATCACTTGTTAAATGGAGGTTATCATGCATTCATCATCCTGGAACAGAATAAGTTTGATTTCGGCCAATAACAAGAGGTAGTGTTGGATGGAGTCAGTTTGGAATACCTTTGAAGATAATTTTGCAATCTGTATTGATTAATTAGATTGTATGTTGTTGAGGTCTCCCTTCTTTGCTATCAATCGTGCCACTGAAGTCGTGACAGGTTGTGGAAGCCCATTAATGTAGGCTTCTTGCGGTGTTTAAAGGAGAAGTGGTCCGAGTTGATTCTAGAAGACTTGGTAAAACTGTGTTGCGAGAAGACCATCAAGGCAGGTAGATTTGTTCTTTGGCAAGGATGTGCACGCGGTTTTCAGTTCATCTGTAGTGATCGCGTTTTCTAATTGGTTTCGATCTGTTGCAGAGATTATTTTATCTTTCAGTATTTCGTGAATGGCGTGAAGTTATGTTCCTGGATATAGACGTATATAGATATAAATAGAGAGCAAGAGAGATTCTGTAGCTCAGTCGGTATAGATTAAGTCCTTTGGTCGGAAAGACCTAGGTTTGATTCCCGTCAGTGACGTGAGGAACCTTTATTTGGTCTCTTTCTACGAAAGTTGAGCTAGTCGGTATCAAAGGGAGGGTTTCAGTAATTAACTCCGCTTTTTCTTCCCCATGGAACAGCCATACAGGCCTACTGAACACACGTCTACAGCCATACGACACTCCTGAAGTAGGATTGACCGACCTATTCAGTGTGATTTACAGTTTCGAATTGTAATAGGCCATGAAGTCTAATACATAAATAATCATAAATTCAAATGAATATCAAGTCACATTTTATTGATTTATTTTTGGTTTAATTGCAGAAATTTTGAAGATGCTCGTAGAAGCTGGAAGTGACGTGAACGCAGAGAACAAGATAAGTGCCACTCCGCTAGTTTTGGCCTGCATGAGAGGATCGGAACCTTTAACTAGATACCTCGTCGCACATGGGGCTGATGTGAATCGAATTAGCAGTAATGGACTCACTCCCTTAATTAGCGCAGCAATGTCCACAAATTCTGCGCTGGTGTCTTGTTTGTTAACCCTTGGGGCGAAAGTAAGTTTCCCAAAACTCGCTCGCTATTTATTGCTTCTTGATAATTTTGTCTTAACTTCTGTAGAGCAGATGGTGGCGAAAGAGCCCCGTAGATTACATAGAACTGCATTCGAGTCTATCTTAAGTAGATCTACCATTCTATGTGCAATCTACCATTAGGTAATGATGTTTACCGGAAGAAAGATTCGACTTTCAGAGAGGATAAATTATACTCTTATGAATCCGGCTAACTCGCTTTACTCGAAAATTCCATAGTAACACCTGGTGTTTAAGAACAATATTAAAATCCACTTCATTCTTTAGAATGGCAAATATAGCATCGCACCATCAATGCTCCTCAGAAAGATGATACTGTGCACTTAATATTTATGAACCTTAATTCATACAGGTCAATTCCGATTTTTTTTCAGGTAAATCACCGATTGAAACAAAGCGGTTCAGCTCTGCACTATGCCATTGTCTATGCATTTAGTGAAAAAATGCAAGGGAATTCACATGCCTATAAAGAACAGACGAAATCTGTACAAATCTTGATCGATGCTGGAGCAGATGTCAATGATCCATCTGAAGAGGATTTGATGAGTTTGTGTTCAATGTTAGAACTGGATAGCGTGGTGGAAAAACTGGTGTATGCTCACTACGATCTGAGAAAATGCTCAACTGATCATACGTCACCTTTATTTCGACTGGCGAAGAAAGGAAACAGAAGGGCAGTTACGTTGCTCGTGGCAGCGGGAATTGACTTACAGAAGCAGACGTGGCTGAAAAATAAAGCCCTCCTCGATGCTGTTCAAGACGCCGATTTGAAGAAATGGTTACTGCAGCAGATGTCAACTCCTCCCTCGCTGCTTCATCTGAGTCGTGTTACTATCAGAAACCAGTTGGGTAAAAAGACGGAGAATGCCGTGCAGGTTCTGGAATGTCCCACGACACTGAAGAACTATCTGAGGCTCAAGGATGACTGACCGACTTCTGAAGGAGACAATTGTGTAATTCATCTCGAAGGCGCAACTTTGTTTTATGGTTTCGCGTTTTACATTCAACTTAAATAATCATTTTGTATTTACAACATTTATGATGGGAATACACTGTTAACGTAATATGAATGTTTTGGTTTCAGTTATTTTATTCACACAAAATACAACTACCTACCAGAAAAATATCGTACGTTGCGTTAGTTAGCATTAGCAGTTATTCGCGAAACCTATTAGTGTCTCTTAGGTGGTAGTGATCCACATTTTCAGGTTATGCCATTCATCGTATGATGAATTCTTAAATTGTAAATGTTTATCTTCGTGAATCTATCATTGTTGACGAAGCTTATGCAAGGGAAATTGTCGAGTGAAGATAAGTTTACTACACACCTGTTTATGACCACTCTATTTTAAAATGGTTCTACTGGTATGGTGCATTTTGTCTTACTCGGTTGATGAGTCATCCAGTCAACAGAACAGCATGGATTTGATTACTGTTCTGAATAATATTACGTACATAATGACATTATGTACGTAATATATTATAATATGCTAGCCTCGTTGGCCGAGTGGTTAACATATTCGCTTTCCAACCAAATGGCCGTGGGTTCGAATCCCGCCAAGGGAATGGATGTTTGTGATTGTCTGTGTGAAATACTACTGGTGGTGGTGAGCAGTAGACGGCTTTTGCGTAGTTGATGATTGTAGTTGGTGAAGTGAGTGGTTGAGGAGGAGAGCTGTAGAGTTGGTGTCCTTCTTCGATGAGTCATTGGACTCCCCGGAAGTGTCTTGAAATATTATTATTATTAACAATTCCAAAATTCTTACCGTTAATGAATGCAGTGCGGATTCTATTTTAGTTATTATATATAGGTTTATGAGAGAGGAATATTAGAAGCTTAGGTAGTGCGTAAAAACTACTAAGCAGTGTTAAATTTCCTTTATTGATATATACATGTGCTGTAGATTGTAACTGAATTCTTTACGGATCACTCGAAGTTTAGAAAAAAACTTTAAAAAATAATTTAATGACTAGAACCGAGATTTAAGTAAAAAGGTTTTAATATAAAAACACGACTAGTTTCGGCTTGAAACAGCATTCATCTGGTGACATTATAAAAGAAAGAGAGAATAATGTAATAAATTCGTTTCTAATTTAGAACATGATTTATATAAAATAAGACCCAATGTGTATAATATTTTGAAACACTTAAATGCAGATACTAAAGAAATCATAAAGTTAAATACCGAATTAAAATTAGAAGAATTTCTCAACAGACTTGAGGACTGATCAATATTCTAAAAAAGATAACAGGCAAACATTTAATGAAAATGAAGAGGAAATAACTAAAGAAGAATTAGAAATCTGCCCGAAAGAAACAAGAAACTGAAAATCACCTAGAGAAGATAAGCTGGTTCAGAACTGTATAAATATGCAGGAACAAAGTTCAAAGAAAGACTCCTATTATTTTGAAATAAAATTTATACAACTGATAACCTCCCCAATAGAATTGAAAAAGGCAATTGTGATTCCTATTTTTAGAAAAGGTAATAGAGATTACACCAAAACCTATAGACGTATACGAATACTAAATTCATGTTATAAACTACATAGCCAAATTTTAAATAGCAAACTAATGAAATATTCCGAAAACTTAATTTTAGAAGTACACAATGGGTTTGGAAAAGAACGATCATGTATAGACCCGGCCTTTTGCCTAAAATAAATAATAGAGAAAAGAAGAGAATATAATTTAGAAACACATATTGCATTCATTGACTTTGAAAACGCATTTGACAAAGTTAAAAGAAGCATTTTGATTAACATATTAAAAGAAAGAAAAATACCAAATAATATTCTAAAAGCCATCACAAGTATATATGAAAATAATTAAATACAATTAAGATTAAATCATGAGCTATCATATACGAGAGAGATAAACCAAGGGTCGAATAGCGATGCCCCCTCTCAGCAACTCTTTTTAATATTTACCTGAATGAATTAATAATAAAATAGAATAAAAATTTCCCTCAATGTATTAAACTATCTCCTACTGTGAACTTAAACACTCTCCTTTTTGCCGCGGGCCACATAATAATTACAAATTCTGAAGATAACTTACAGAAAGGTATTTTAGATCTAAATGAGATAGCCAAAGATTATCTTATGATAATATCAACAGAAAAATCAAAAACCATGGCCTTTAAAAGACACGATCCAGCAAGATCTCAGATAGTAATAAATAACAAGATCTTAGAACAGGTGAATTCATTTAACTACCTAGGATGTATGATCACATATGAAAATGAAAAAGGTATAAACCTAAAAATTGCAAAATATTTAAAACTAACAGGTGGAATTAACTCTATATTTAAACCAAACCTAGTTCGAAAACAAACCAGACTACAAGTATACAATACATTAGCCCTACCAGTCTTATTGTATGGAAGTGAAATCTGGACAAGAAAACCAAAAGACAAACAAAGATTAATAACAGTAGAAATGAAGTTTATGAGAAAAGCTGCAAAATATAATCTATTCATCAAAATGAAACGAAGATATTATGAAAGAATTTAACCAAGAACCAGTAATAGACAAAAATTAAAAAATATAAACCTAAATGGATGGAACACGTTCAAAGAATGAAAACAGAAAGATTGCCAAAACAAGCCGTAAAGTACAAGTCATTGGGAAAAAGAGGCCTAAATGCTAGGCCTAAATCCTTGATATGTATGACGAAGATGGTGATGAATTATTATTGAACAAACATACATTTGTCTGTATCGTTTCTCCGATTATATGAAAAGTGATCTTTCTATAACGCAAATCTTCCCTTCTTCTAAGATCAGTTTTCAAAATGCGTCGAGACTTTTCAACTTATGAATCGCATGCAAAGCGAATGGCTCGAATGAGCATGAAATATTTCATTTACATTCGCTAATTGAATGCTATTCAACGTGTATTCATCTTAATATTTCCTTGAATTCGACAATTGTTATCGACAACACTGATCATACTCCGTTATCTGAATTTTCTGCCATAAGAACGAATTTTCGGTCTTTTATACAATATAAAATTACACACATACAGGATTGCTCGCCATCAGTTAAAAAAGCCTACAAATGTATCTTGTTGGCATTCAAACCTATAACTTGTTTTCAGTACATCCGCTGGGAAAAATCGTGGTGGAAATCCTACAGATATACTTGAGGTATTAGGAATGGGGTTATTTCCTCGGCATACGTCAGAAGTTTATCCCCAACAATTTTAAAATTATCACTTTCAGAAATACTTCTATCGCATCTCTCACCTGTTTTTATCAGCGGGCAATTCTCATGAACTAAGGAGGCAATAGAGTCTATTTTATACAAGGAGTCTACGTCGGTATCTGCTAAAAATATGGTAAGAAAAAGAGAAAAAAAAAAGAAAGAAAGAGAGTTAGGTAGCGGTAGTACGTAGCGATGACGTGCCAATTAATTGAAAGCCCTGGATTATATTATGTCAGCATTAAGAGAAGAAGAGTGTTTACAATAAAAGATAATTTATCGGATATTATGCAGAGTTAATTACTTCTGCAATGTAGGATTTTTAATTCCTTCAGGGATAAAAATGGAATATTAAATTTAAAGACAACACAATTGCTAGAGTGTCCTAACTACTTTTGGCATAAACTGATTAATCTACATTAAACAGAAATAATGATAATAAGTGGAAAATATAAATGATTATTAAAGAATACAATTCTATTCCAAGTAACATTTATTAGTACTATTCAACGTATTGACTAAAAAAGATTAAATAGAAAACAAAAACAAAATTGCTTTCATTACTTTAGTTCAATGAAGTCCGACTTGAGATCGAGATAACCGAGAATGTAGTCAGGAAGACGAAGTCTGTGAATTCCATCAGGAAGCTGCCAATTCTCGTTGACACAGCTTCGGATTTTGCATCGGCACAGGTGGGTAAGCTCTGAAGGATTAGAAAAGCGCTGCATGACAATAGGAAGCCAGGGGACTGTCATCAGGAGGAACTGTCTGGCAGAAAAATTCCACGTTGGGGTTTGGCGTTGTCGTTGTAGCGACATTTCATGATTAATAACACTCTGCAATGGCCCACGGGAGAGTTGGGGAACTGCACGAAGAATGTACCGAGCACAGGTCATCCAATCCTGGAAATTTCTGATTTCTAGTTCTTTTGGGAAATCCTCTTCCCAGGGGTTTAAGAGAAATTCGTTTGACGGAACTATCAATTTAAAGCAGCCTAAAATGAAATTTGATACATGGACAGCAGGGTTAGTTGACCAGCTGCAAGAATCACGCGATTTTATTATTGCCCCATATCTTAGCAGCATCAGCAACCATTCAGGATCAAACAACGGCCCGGATTCAAACGCTTCGACCATGGTGATTATTTTATCAATAAACCTTCTCTCGTTCTCAAACACCAGTTTTGCCGAACGAGCCATTCTCTAGAAATAAACTAAGGGAGATTCCTGCACTGTTTTGTTCATGGGGTCGTCTTTTCCAGCCCATGACCATAAAGGTCTTATGTGCGTAAGATATTCGAATTCTTGAATTATAAGATTCGTGGAATCATCAATTGCAATCATACACTTTATAAGCTCATCTACGAGTCCAACATCATCGATATTACTCCAGAAGCACACCTTAGCCATAGAGTAGACCACATTTCTTCTCAATTTCCACTTTTCTGAGCTCATTACGCAATCGATGAAAACTCTTCCAGCTGCATTCTTCAACTTGTAATATAAATCGAAGAGTGTTCTGATGTTTTGTGCAACGTTTTGGCTTTGATACTCTTCATAAATTTCTGGAGGATTTGAAAGTGTATTGAGGACGGAGAGAATTTCCATGGATAAATCTTCGCTGCATGTTGATAGATCGGCCATTCCTGCTGTTACTGAATGTAAATTTTCATTCTGTTTGCTGGAAATGAATTGATGAGACTGCTCGATTGTTGTGAATGATTATTATTGAATAATTGTTATTGTTTCTATTCGTTGTTTTTAATCGGATAAAAATATTGTATCTGAAATAGGGATGTACACAAGGTTTGTTGTTGAAAGTTCATATCGTTATTGCGTCACAATATCTGAACTTTTATATTTTATGATTTTATTGCATCTTATTTGCGATTATCTGATAAATAGAAATGAGCAAATTAAATTAAGGAAAACTGATCTCCTACTATGTAGGATACCTTTTTTTGAGCAGTTCAGAAATAACATTTTATCAGAAATGTGTAGTCGAAATTGATAGCTAAATGGTTTCAATTTCTTTCTTTCATAAAATACTAGTGTTGTAAAATAAGGGTTAGGTCGATGAAGATCAATGTTTTAGTCGAACATAGGAAATTTGCCTTAAGCTGATTTAGAGAATGAAATGATTGATAGATACCGCCTCTAACTTTCATTTCATTACTAAGAAACTCATGCATAACCTTACGATATTCCTGTAAAACAATCATAGTATTAAATCCTCTTTACCGTGCAGAAAGTTGGACTCACTTTCAACATATTCCTGTGTTCTAGACGTTGAAGGCATCTTACACTGTTAGTTAGGTTTCTAAAAAAAAAATAATCAGCTAACGCCGATGTTTTTCCCGTATAGCGAGTAGGCGGGGCCGTTTACCCTATCTAACTTTTGGAGACTGAGTGGGCAGTTAACTCCCCGCTGGTAGCTAATCAGAGAGATAGCTGGCCCAAGGCTATCACTGATTTATCGGTACGCAGTGAAGAAGGCGGCACTTTAGTGCCGCCATCTCGTGGTCTCTAACACTAACACAATATTTTTAATGCTTGATAATAGTGTGGGTTCTACCGTCGATTTTCTTGAGTTTACGGGACGAAAAACCAGAGTTTCCGATATCACAGGAGCTAAACGGGCTCCTGTGATATCGTCGTCCGGTAGCATCATCCAGCAAGAGGGTTGCAGCAGATCAACAGTTCTTCTCCATTTCTCTCTGTCGCTTCCATCATTCCTAAACCTGTTATATAGCTTTAATTAATGTGTTTTCTATAATTCTGCAAATAATTTACAATTATTGATTAAAATATTGATCTACAGCCGAAAATAGAGTCATTGGCTATTGTATTTTTTACATCCAACACCGTCTGACCAGTTTGTACATTGAAGGATAATGTTGCTCTCGTGACTAATGTAATCTGTCCATCTTGTTTTGGGTTTTCCTTTTAGTCTTTTACCAAATATTTTACTAATTATAATCTCCTTAACAATACAGCCATCTTCGTTACGCAACATTTACTCTGAACAATACAAAATTTTGAATTTATTTATACTAGATATTATGGGTTCGTTCTAGAGTAGTTTATTCAACTCCTGATTGTATTAGATATTTCAGAGTACATTATCCATCACTTCGTCAAATGAAATTTGATGGATATTGTTTCCCCTGCTTATATAAATTTCTCTCCGCTCACCGTAAATATCCAAGTTTCATATACACAAATGGAAGGATTATCGATTTATATATTTTTACTTTCGTCTTGTAATGAACACCTTTCTACCTGAGTACACATGAGAGAAAATAAATACCTTATTACATTTCCTTTTTCTTCTCTGCACTTACGCATTCACATATCCTAGTTAATGATAATTACTACTGAATACATAAATTGTTCAAATTTTTCCTATCTCTAAGTACTTTAGATATATTGAAAATTTTCCCTTGTATTAATTTTATAAAGCCCCTTTAATATCTAAGAAGTTTCTATCATGTACCCTCCTTTTTACGTATCAAATAAACTTTGTAAACTACAAACTTTCAAACTCTCGTCGTGGTGAATATTACACAAATCCGTCACCATCTTCGTCTCGTCTCTAAATGCTCTCGAACAGCTCCTTTTCCCAAAGAAAGTCAGGTGACCTAATCTGTGCGTAGTAGTCAAGATATGACTGAATCAAAGCCTTATTAACCACTACGCCGTCAATACGGATAAAATACTGCACTTCGTATCCATGATATATTTCAATGTAATATCAATGGAATTAAAATTTAAATATGCACTTCCCATCCATGGTGACCTGGACGTATATATATATATATATATATATATATATATATATATATATATATATATTTCGTGAAATATATTAATTTAGTAGTGGAAGAAGTCTTGTAACAGTAAAAGATACCAACATTAGCGTTAAAGTACTAACTGACAAGAAGAATAAATTGATGAAAGAAACATCCGAACTTTGTCAAGAATTTAATTCTCTAAAACTACAATACGAACTTTTAAACCAGCAAAAATTTATGTAGACCTCTCTGAAACTGGTGGGCCTACAGAAAATCTCAGAAATGTAGCTTTAAAGCTAGGTATGCTATTGCGACATTCAGAAAAGTAAAGTCGTATATCGCCTTATCAGCAAGTAATGTTGCTGCATTCTCAATCAAGTTAACAAGACAAAAACTCATAAAAGCCAGTAGACTGAAACAAAAAATTAAAAACAGTTAGGAAGAACTTGAACTCACAGTAATTTTAAACACCAAAATTCCTATCTGTATATTTCACTTCGTTCTATTAGAATCTGTTATACCAAGCAAGAAAGCAAAATCAGAAAATAATTAGCACTTCTCGTGGATCACACATGCTCAGATATTCTTGAGGAAGTCACAGACTTCAAAATCTATAAAAGAAAAGACATGGATAAGCTGCCACAGTGAATTTGATCAAAAAGAAGATCCCAACAAAAAGAAATGAATGTGACCCGTCAGACAGATGTAATAACACTGGGATACATCAGCAATTGTACTTTTGACTCGCTCGATGCAGGGAAACAACGAACAGTTCAAACGAAAGGGACCACATCCTGAAAATTAACATCCGAAAACATTGGTTAATGCTACAGGCTTATCCGAGGAATTACCTGCGTTATTTATATATTGGTTCTAACAGAAGTATCTGTTACTAACGATGAAGCCACTGCCTTCCAAATTCCAGGCTTTCGACAGCATAGATTCTGCTAGCAAACAAAAAAAAGGGAGTGTTATATTAATACTTACCAAACATAAATTAATATAAAAAAAAACTGTTCAAAGACCTGTGTAGCTTGCATTTTCTGGGCTAGACGCACAAAGATAGACTTAAGTTCAAGTCTAGTCGTAGGCTAGAGGAACGTTTTCTAAACGTTTCTTCTACTGGTTCCTGAATTAGTGATTTCTGGCACAGGCAAGCTGGCTTTTCTTCCGGAAACTCGTATATTTCGTAAACTCAAGAAAATCGACTGTGAACCCACATTATTTCCGACAAAAACATACCTTGTTAGGGTAAGTTACCAAGAGATACCAGCACTTGTTTGACTGTCTCTTCATCAGTTGCTACTTATAATTGGTGATAGTCAATGTCATCTATCTCTCTGATTTGCTACTGTTCGAGATTGAACTGCGCACTCCGTTTCCAAAAGCTAGATAGCAGTGGCGTCAGGCACTCATTTAGGTTGGGTGTGCTGTCGTGTGGCTTGTGCAACCCGCACTACAAAATTGACATCAATTTCACCATATGCATTTTTATTCATGTATAAAAGTTTTAAGTGCTAATCTTAATTTGTCCAATGCAATTAATTGTTGGAAAACTTTGCGTACTTTAATTTATCAATTAATATAATTTTAAATATGAAAAACATAAAGGCCAAGTAAACGACATCTATGCTTCACCGATGCAGTTCATGTGAGAAGCACAAAAGGTTTGTGCTTCGTAGTGAGATTAAATTATCATTGGCAAATACTAGCGTGAGACACGGACAATTTGAATTTTGATATGATTTTTAAATACAACCATTATACGCACAGAAATCGAAAAAAAAGTAATCACTTGGGAAATTATTTTTTCCGGAATGAACCAAGAAAGGCTGAAATAACTCGTTTTACTTATTTAAACACAAGTTCCAACTTCCTTCGACTATAATCAGTCTTTAATCCTCCGCTCAAACGTGTGGAAGAAAACGGGACCTTCAATAGATCGATAACACTGGTTCTGATCTGATTTTCCCTTTGAGACGTGTCCGACCGGAGGTGACTTTGTAGGCATTGGCCATAAAGAATTCATGGTGGGATTTTACAGAGTAGTACACCATTGCTTCCTCCCCACCAATTTTATAAGGGATCGGGACCGGCATATGGCTGGGACGTATTCATGCCTGTATTTCATGTGTGTTCGGAGTCGGTTTGCCTGCTCTGGGGAACGAAAAACCTGAATTTCCAGGTGAAAATACCCCTACCTCCGTAGGTGACCGGTTAACTCACCTTTTACTCAAAAGAGACCACATAAACGTTCCTCATCACTGACGGGAATCGAACCCAGATCTTTCTGACCAAACGGCTTCGTCTATACTGACTGAGCTACGGAGACACGTGTCTATATCCTAAACACGTTAGTTCACACTTCACGAGCGCAAACACAGACGTAATTCGGAAAATAAAATCAGCCACTCGTGACAAACGAGATAGTTCAAATAGATAGATTGACAAAATAACCAATCACAGCCAATATCTGGATGTTATTGTCTCCGCTCACACCCTGCACCGTCTTCTGGATGGTTTAAAACCACTAGAACGCTAATAATTTCACCCACCGCGCCATTTGTACGGCTATTCAAAGAGATCAAAGGTGTCCGTGTTTCTTGCTGCACATCCGGATATTAACGCGAATGTGATGCAACGTTTGCGCATCGAAAAGTGTCCTATTCATGAAGCATTAGTATATTGTGTTTTATTTTAGGAATCACGCGAAGCCAGGAAACAGTTAGGGGAGCTGCTAACAGGAATAAATGAAAAAATATATCAGTGATATTGCTATTCCGTGGGTGTGTACCGCACACCCGAAATATATGTCACTGCTAGATAGTGTTAAAAGCCTGGTCACGGCAAATCAATTTAAATTTTAAAATTCAGTAAATTTAAATCTTAATATATTGAAAATAATTTTACTGATAACTAACTGCCGGACCTTCTAAAGCAGATTCTCTACTTTAGAAGTTCCGGCACTTTCTAATGATCTTCAGATGTGTTACAAACATTTTTAATCAAAATCATTGTGATTATCATAATATGAGTCTCAGGTACCGGTCGGAGTAGACGTTTCTTCGCGTTCTGGGATAATTCTGATTTAAGGCAGTAATTCTGTTTTTCATGATAACGAGGTAGGTATGTATTTGATGGAATGTTCAAGAGCAAAGAATAACGCGGAACTGGTTGATCTGTAAAGAACAGCTTTCACCCAAATATGTCTACTGATGCATAAGATGGTAACATCTGTATGCCAAATATCGAAATGTACATGAACACTAATACGAACGTTTATTTTTATCTGCTTTTTGGTCTAATTTTCCATTATTACGAACACTTCTACTTCTACTTCTTATGGGCTCTACAGCTGGAATCGTTACTTGGCCTCCTGGATTTATTTTCACCTTTCGCTAACGGTAACCATTTGTGGATAATATACCCCAATCCCTGTATGAATTTCTTCATACAGGGGATTGAATGAAGAGAAAATTATGTGCGTTTGCTGTTTAGTTCATTTTAGCTTGCCTGGTGATTTTTTATTTATTATTAAAAATTCATTTATAAACTTTTTTTATCTTTTAGACTAAAGAGGAAAATCTGTAGAAAAATGTGAGCCTTTGCCATTTTGGGACCTACAAGTGCCGTTCAATGGAGAAGCGTAGCCGAAATGATTCGCTTTATGAAACAAGGAACAGATCCTAATATGTTATTTAGAGGAGCTCCCATCTTATTTATTGCTGTCCGAAAACGGTGCGCCCAAGTTGGTAAGTGTCCTTTCTATAAACCGCAGTAAATCCTACGAAAAGTCATCTTTGATTGTAAATTAAACTAAAATTAAATTTGCAATATTGTAATTGAGAACTCGGTTATGGTTCGCTTGCTTCTTTCGTTTTGTACTCTGCATTAAATTAATAATAAAGTACAAAAATGTTCTCGATGTATTGCATTGAATGCAGTATCACAATTTTTGCTAACGTTTGATGTTTCTTTTCCAGTCGAATGCTCGTTAAGATGGAACTGCAAGTAAATGTACGAGACAAACGAGGTCTGACTGCTTTGCATTTGTCAGCAAGGCTGGGAGACGTGAAATCCGTAAAATTGCTGTTGGATTACGGAGCTGATGTTACAATGAAATCAAAGGTAACTGAGAATACCGCCATGGACGAGGCATTCCGAATTGTTTCTAGCAGATGTGGTACGTATAGGTTGTAAAAATCTTAAGGAATGTGGTAAGGTACCTGCTATAATGAACCACCTACTTAAGGAATGTAATGGTTTTCAAATGAAAACAATAAAAAAATAATAATATTATCTTGACGAGAAACCACTTGTAGGAAAAAATATACTTGGCTGAATTTTCTAGCAACACATCTTGAATGTGGTTCATTTTGCTAGAAACGTCGTTTCGTTACATTTCACATATTTTGTTGCGTTCATCGTTTATTGGGATGTAATTACTAACTCTTTAACTTGTGATATTTCAGCAATCATAAAATTAATTAGAAGAAACACACGTATAAACCACAATGAAAATTATTTTATTGTAAATATTTCATCCTAAGTATCTTAGGACATCATCAGTACAGTATTTCAACAAAAATTAGGGATAACATAAAGTTAGGACGCATGATTATAATAGAATCTCATGAAAATGTGCATAACGTGCTAAAGTAGTACAAAAAAAAACGTTAATTATTTATCTCAGTTTTGTATGATAATTTCCCATACTTTAGGAATAGTAAGAACGTCGTTGCGGTTTAGGTTTAGTCTGTGTAGTAGGGCTTCAGAACTTTCTTTGTATAAACGTTCATGTTTAAATAAAGATCTATGTAAAAGATTAGCCTTTTCCCAATGGATCCTATGGTTTGGATTTTCAATTCCGTGTTGAGAGAGGCTAGATTTCTGCGGTTTAAGAAGACGAATGTGGTCTTGATGTTCCGAGATGCGTTTCTGAACAGACCTACCTGTCTGTCCAAAGTAAGATAATTTGCATGAGCATGGAATCTCATAAACACCAAGTAACATCAAGGATGAGAATTTGTCCTTAGGTTAGGATAAAGTTGTACATTTGGTTGATAGTTTTGTAAGTAGTGGCAAAATTGTATTTCTTCATAATTTTAGAAAGTCGTTCTGAGATGCCTTTAACGTAAGGTATGGGAATCCTATGCACTTCTTCCTGTCTGGTTTGATGTATGCAGAAGTGACTAATGATTTTTTGAGTTGGTTTGGGATTATATCCATTTAGGATGGCGGTATGTTTGATAACTTCTAATTCCTGGTTTAAAGATTCTTCAGAGGAGCAGAATTTGTGTGCTCTGGAAACTAGTGGTTTAATAATGCCAGATTTCTGAGATGGATGATGTGCAGAAGAATTTCCCCATAAAGAAACAATAGAATTACTAACTAAAAAATTTCGGTCTGATATAGTTGAACTGTTCAAGTTTGTTACTGCGTCAGGTTACTTCACCTGGAGAGGTCAAATTTACAAGCAAGAGGAAGAAACAGCAAAGGGATCTCCTTTATCATCAAACCTAGCAAATTTGTTTCTTGAACACCTTGAGTCAAAAATATTCACTTTTGAACCCAAACCAATAATTTGGCTAAGATATGTCGATGACGTATTTGCAGTATGGAATCATCCCGAACCTCAATTACAACTGTTTCTAGATAACATTAACCTTCTTCATCATCTCATCAACTTTACGTTAGAAAAAGAATCTCCACAGGGTATCTCTTTTTTGGATTTACATATCAAAAGAAAAGAAGACGGTTCCATCGCCACATCCGTCTTTCGCAAGCCTACATTCTCAGGTCGCTACATTCACAATTCTTCTGCTCGTCATCCATCTCAGAAATCTGGCATTATTAAATCACTAGTTTCCAGAGCACACAAATTCTGCTCCTCTGAAGAATCTTTAAACCATAATTAGAAGTTATCAAAAATGGCGCCGACGTAAATCAACCTGATGCACGGGGACTCACGCCATTAATTCGTGCAGTTATTTCCAGCAATCCTAACTTAGTGTCGTGCTTGTTAAAGAGCGGTGCACAAGTAAGTTTTTCTTAATTAATTTCAGAACAGTTTATTTAGAAGCTTACGATCTAAACTTTGAACAAATTCTTTTCAGTTTACTTATTATATATTTGTAAACCAATTTTGCTGTATTTCCAGCTGAACCAGCGGTGCGTAAACAACCTGACAGCACTCCATCATGCCCTCATTCATGCCTTCCTTAAGGAAATGTGCCGAGACAGTTCTACTGCTTTTATGAACCAAATCACTATCATGGACCTTCTGATTGCTGCCGAAACTGCCGTGAATGATCCAATAAGTTTTGGGGAAGATTGAAATATTTGGATTCAACGTTAGGTCTCAGCGGTGTATTGCAAAGTCACGTGGCTGATCACTACAATTTGATTCCGGCAGATGGAAGTGAAACAGGGGAGAGACAATTCGCAGTTCATGAAGCAGCCGCTTATTTCAAGTAGATGTTTACGGTATCAAGAAGCAACTTTTTATCGTCTATCTTGCGAGAGCTGGTGAAGTGAAAACCTATTTGTTTAAAAAGCATTGTATGGACCCGCGAGACATGCTTTTGAGTTTTGTCTCATTCTTGTATTATATCTGATAAGACTGTAAATATTTGTTAACTTATTCACTATATTTTGTGAATAAAGTTTTTTACGCTGTAGTACTGAATAGTTTTCCTTTATTTCATATCTGATATAGAATACAGATTTAAGGTATTTAACTTAATTCAATGATACTGACTTTTCGATATCACTAATTAAGATGAATGCACTCATTGCAAGCAGTCCTTCCAACTCATTTATATTTGAAGTCAAGAGAGCGATTGATTCAACCATTTCAGTTGTCGACATAAGACTGAATTTTCGGTCCAAGACATCGAGTATGCTTACATATATTTAAGTAGAAAATAAAATTGGATACAAATTGAATATTTTAGCTTATGTGGAACTACTATATTGAGACAAGAAGGAAAGATTCGTCTCCATTCGATGGGATTCAAAGAAAATTATTCTTGCGTGTAACAGTGGTTCATAGAAGAGGTTTGATTGCTGAAAACATTTTCATAGCAGGGAAAGTTTTAAATAATTATTCCCGTTTAAGTTATTTCGATGAAAATGACCTCAATTAATCTTTATATATAGTAATTTCATAACGAGAATATGGCTTTCATGTAAAGTGACTTATTCATATTTGACGTCAGCTGATGCTGCATGGTCACTCGTGTGGTTCATACGGGTCTGCGAATGAAGCCTTCTGCTAGAAGAAATGGTAGGGTTGCAGATGCATTTTCCAAACAGAGTTAGTGGGACAATGAAAAACATCCCGCAGCCTCTTGGTTGGAGGGAGGATACACTAAACACGCTGGCAACCAGGCCGCGTGTGAATGTAACACTTTGACGTATGGAATTGCGAGTAGAAATTATCTTGAGAAAAACTATTATATCTATTAGAAATGTAAATATCTTTAGGAAAAGGCAGTTCTTTTCCTGATGAAGATGATGATGATAAGAGGAAGCATTAATATACCTAAATCTTTTTAAGATTAGTTTTATTTCAGTTTAAGTTAATAAAAGAAGGCATCCGGCTTGGAAACCAGAACTTCATGTTAACTAAAGTATCATCAACATACCGAAACTAAAAATGTTCGAATGTTTGGTATAGTAGTTCTTTAGGTTAGTGTGAGATTTAGGAGAGATACATTGATCACAACTCTTCCCTTGATTTGTTTGGATTGATTATTTTGGAGGTAAAAATATCTGCCTCTATAGCAAAATCACAGAACTTAAAACATGAGGATGAAATCCTTCCATACTAACTTCAACGTATCTATGGGACGGACATTTCTAACGCATGAAACTAAATTAAAACTGATTGAAATGTCGTTTTCTAATAATCCTATTCCCAACGTTTTGTTTTTGTAAGCGGAGAGTATTTACTGTATGTTGCAGTGTTTAATTTCTTGAGTAGAGCCATTTTAGTAGATGGTTTGTAACTTGAACAGCAGATTGAATCCACTATTGGTCTTAAAGGAGCATTTGAGTCTTTTTGAAAGTCTCCAGCCCTTCCGCTGTCGTACACCCAAAATGATTTTGAAGGATTTTATTGTAGAATTGAATAGGACTAAATATTAAATGGCTAAAATAGGTAATTTTTTAAAATTTGGATTCAATAATATTTTTGCATACTTTATAGAATTTTCGCATTCAATCCTTAGTGTTTTGTAAAAGGAATAGGAAGCCTACTTCTTAGCTCACCAGGATGAATTTTGTAGATAAAAGACACTACCCTTATATAAAATCTTTAATTAAAGATACTTCTTCAAAGAAACTTTGATGAAAACTCGGACTTGTGATGAGTGGTAAAGCTGGTGAAAGTCTTTATCATTACGCAGAATGAATGCTCGCTTATACGTATACTTTTAGAACACATTCATACGCATTTCACCGATGTAACTCTAGCGATGTTATTTATTTCTGAAAAACTTGACACAAACTTGCTTTACAAGATTCTTGAAACTACAGAAACATTATAATTTGCTTTCAAACACTAATGTTGTACTTATTCTTTCGCTTCGGGCACATTTAAAAAAAGTGGATACCACACACAGCGGAAACTTTGCTAATGAAGTCCTAAGCGTCGTCTGCTTCTGTCACGACTGCAGCGCCTCCTCGCCACCAGTACACAGTTTAAAGAGAATTCGCAAGTCTTTGTGACAAAAATCCTTACAACTCCCTTTGGGGGAAGCACATCCGTCACAGGAGTGTCGATGTTGCATCTAAAAAAAAAACTCAGTCGAGTAATTGACTCTAAAATACAAGAAATGTGGTGAGAGGTTTATGGTGCGATGCAGCTCCCACAAACAAACAAAACAAAAAAACTAAAAAAATAATCATCATTAACTAAATATCAAGAAAATATACAATCATTATTAAGAAACAAGCCAATAACATTAATTAATTATATCAGTTTTTAATCTGGAAAGGGCATCGGCGTTACCATGACGACTACCCTTTCTATATGTAACGGTCATATTATAACGTTGTATGGCTAAAGCCCATCGGGACAACTTGGCACCATGAGGAGCACTTTTAGTTAGATAGGTCAGAGGGTTATGATCTGAAATTACCTGTATTTCAGCACCAGATATCCATGTGTCAAACCTTTTCAACGCCTCGAAGACGCAAAAAGCTTCCCTTTCAATGGTTGACCATTTCATTTGACAGGAATTTAGTTTCTTACTGAAGAAAGCAATGGGGAATTCTTTTCCTTGTTCGTTGTTTTGAGCTAAGCATGCGCCAATTGCTGTTGCTGATGCATCCGTATACAACTGGAACGGCTTGTCGAGATCTGGAGTATGCAAAGAAGGCATTTTTATAAGCTCTTCTTTGAGTTTCGTAAAAGCTTCATCAGCATCAGTAGTCCAAGGAATATTGTTTGGGACACTTTTCTTAGTCAGATTTGTCAGTGGTAATACAATTTGGGAGAATCGTGGTATTTAGTCACGGTAGTAGCTAGCCAGTCCAAGTAGACTTCTTACTTCCTTCTTTGTTGCTGGTGTCGCTAAACCTTTTATAACCTCGACCTTCTCTGGGTCCGGGGAATGTTGACCGGATTCAATCAAATGACCTAGGAACTTCACTTGATTTTTCCCGAATTCACATTTTTCTAGGTTTACTGTTAAACCCACCTCTCTTAATGTTTTGAAGTCTTCATCTATATGGGTGAGATGTTCAGACCATGTTTTAGAAAATATAGCCAAATCGTCGATATAAGATCGGCAGTATGCCTTATGAGGAGCTAGTGCTTTATCTAATGATTTCTGGAATGTGATTCCAGCATTCTTCATTCCAAACGGTAAGTGACCATTGATAGTGACCAGAATGCGGTGAAGGGCTTTTCTTCCTTTTCCATAGGGATTTGCCAATATCCCTTGGTGAGGTCAACTACAGTGATAAATCTTGCTTGTCCTACCTCAAATAATAAATCTCTAGCTATTTAAATTGGATACGCATCTGGAATAGTAAAATTATTCAGCAATCTAAAGTCAATGCATAGTCTGACACTTCCATTTTTCTTAGCCACACAAACCACGTGATGAGCCCATTCACTGACAATTGGCTCAATGAGACCCATATCTAACAGTTCTTTGACTTGTCGATCTATTTCCTTTTGTAGAGTGATTGGCACCCTAAAGGGTTTGAGTCTCTTAGGGAACAGTTCTCTGTAACTTTGATGGAGTGTCCGTGAACTTTGGCATGACCAGGTTTGGAACTAAAAATATCTGCATATTTCCGGAGGATGTCAAAAAGTTCTTGTTTTTGTTCTCCCGTCAAGAGAGCTTTCATATCCTCAAGGTGTTTCCTAATATCTTCAAATGATTTATTCATCTTGTCAGCGGGAGCATAGTGGAGTGTTCCGAAATCTTCATCTAGCTCGAAAACTAGACCGACATGATTAATTCTTTGAATATATGGTCGAAGCTTATTTATGTGGAGCTCCCTGATACTTCCATCCTTCATCTCAACCTTCGCAGAATGTGGTCTAGTAAGTTGGACGACTGTAACAGGTCCTGTCCAAGTATTTAGAAGCTTATGAGAGGATGAAGGTAACAATACTAAAACCGTTTCACCAACAATGAAGGATTTTTCTTTGGAACGAAGATTATATCTGGAGGAGTATTGTTCTTGAGACCCATTGGCATTCTCGGATGCAATTTCATGAGCTTTTCTTAGATTTTCAAGAAGCTCTGTAAATAATCTTCAATCGAGCGAGAGGCAGTGGTTGGGATGCCTCGTCCACCAGTCCAAATTTCCTTTAACAAAGATAAGGGGCCTGGAGGTAATCTTCCATATACCAACTGGAAAGGTGATAACCCAGTAGTGCTATGTGGTACTTCTCGGTATGCGAATAGAAGATAGGGAAGATGTAAATCCCAGTTTCTTCCATGTTCCTGTATATTCTTATTCATGATCTCTTTTAAAGTTCTGTTCCAACGTTCAACAGCGACCATACTCTCACGATGTCCTGGAGTGGAAAAACGTGGAGCTATGCCTAGCAGATCTTCCAAAGCTTGAGTGAGTTTAGATATGAAATTCGTACCTTGGTCGGTACAGACCATTTTAGGAAATCCAGTCTGAGTAAAAATCCTTATTAGAACGTTACATGTGGTTTTAGCACTTATTTCCTTGACAGGTGTGGCTTCGGCCCATCTAGTGCATAAATCAACAGCACATATTATGAATCGATGTCCTCTTCCCGATGGAGGTTCTAACGGTCCGATACAATCCACGCTCCATACCTCAAACGGAGTTTCTGGTCTGACGATAGGTCGTATGGGGATTCTATCTCTATATGTAGCAGTCCTTCTCATTTGACATTCCTTGCAGCTTTCGCAATATTTTTTCACATCTTGTTTAACGGTAGGCCAAAAGAATGAATACTTGATTCGCTGACGGGTTTTCTTTTCGCCGAGATGGCCAGCAAGAGGGATTTCATGTGCCATCTTTAAGACATTCTCTCGTTTCACACGCGGTAGCACTACTTGTCTAATATTCTCGCCACAAATATGTTCGTTATGAAGCAGAATCCCATTGTCAAACGGATAGGAATTTTTCTGCCTTTTTGCCCATTCAAAACACCTTCGAAGCGTCTCATCATCCTTTTGAAGTTTGCCGAATTCGAATTTTGTTTTTTCTGGTATACACTCATTTTCTGCACCTGGTGGGGACTCTATCGTACTTAATGCCAATGCTGTACTGGTTATTTTCGAAGGCATGTCTTCGTCTTCATCATCTTCTGACAGTTTATCACTTAAATCTTTTGATTTCAGCACCGGTGTCTCCCAATGATGACTACTCTCATGTAGCTCGACGCTTTCGACCAGCTTTTCATAGGCAGAGGTGCTCAGTAACAGATCGGTAACCAGTCTTCTTGAGACCGCACAGGTGAGTGGAACATTACCATGTAAATTATCATCAATTTTAATTTCAAAAATCCTTAAGGGTGTTATTTCATTTTCTCCGAAAGCAGAAGATATTTCTATCTTACATTCTCCATCATGGGGCGTATCTGCCACTAAATCTTCGCGCACTACCGATATTTGCGCTCCCGTATCTATTATTCCATTTAAAACCCTACTTCCACATTTGATTTTGATGACCTTCAAATCATCTACGTTTCGATCAGTGTCCACTGATTTAGATACTGGAATTGAAATTTTGGCAGTCAACACACCTGATTTATCGTCATCCCCAGTGGTAGACGTTTGAACTAGGTTACTGTGTGCTGTAGTAGGAGTACCTTTTGATTGACTATTTTTCATACAAAACTTGGCGATATGACCTTCCCTTCTACAAGTAAAACAAGTGGGTTTGTAGTGAGGCTTGTATGAATCATCATTTCGCCGCGGCTGGTACCATCTCGGTGGACTTTGAGAGGGAGATAATAACTTATTCTTGAATGTTCTCTCAGCAGGTGGAGTATAAGGTCTAAACTTTTCAGGAATCTTGTCCTTCGGAATAGCTCCAATGGGCTTCCTTGATGTACTACGAACACTGTCATATTCGTCCAATCTGCCACCTAACCTGGTTGGAGAAACCAATTTTGCCCATTCGTCTAAGAGATGTTCTCTCACTTCGTGTGGTACTTTCTTCTTCAGTTGATCCGTAATAATTAGATCTTTTAACCCTTCAAAATCCTTGATATCAAGGCCACCAATCCACTCCTCGAAATAATTAGTTATTTCATAACAGAAATCCCTCCAAGATTTTTCAGCAACCTTTTGGTGCATCACAAACTTTTTTCTGAAACTTTCAGGATTCAGTCTAAATCTCTTTAGTAGAATTGTTTTAATATATTCATAATCTTCGCAATTTTCTTCTGACTCTCTACCAATTAATTGGACAATCTCAAATGGTAACAAAGTCAAGAGACATGATATCCAATCTTTAACATCTATTTTGGTTCTCTTAGCTTGTCTTTCAAACAGGGGTAGGTATATCACAATATCATCCTCTTGTAATCTAAACCTAGGCATTAGCTTAATTAGTTCAAGACAATATGGTTTATTGTCACTGGATACTGGAGTTGAGGTTGGTTGAACACGCGCTTCAATTTCCAGTTTCTTCAACTCGAACTCCATTTGTTCTCTTTTCTGTTGGGCTCCCAATTCATCTTTCCGGCATTGGGCTTCTAGTTCTTCTTTCTTCATCAGTTCTTCCTCGAGTCTGGTACTAATAATCGTCTCCAACATCCCTTTAACAAATTCTTCTTCATAAAACTTACTTCCCGTAATAATCATTTTAAGATTTATTACTTTCATTTCAACAGTTGGCTTCTCTCCAATTCTTCAGCCAATTTACGTAAATCTTCCTTTCTACCTTTGGCTAAATAAGCCATGGTGCTAAACAATAACTCTCTTTACTGATTAATAAAAATCACCCTTAAAAAAGAATCAATTGCAATTTTTTTTTTAAATGCCCAAAAAGAGATGTATATATTTGGCAATTTTGGGACTCATAATTAAATTCAACATATCATTTGTAAACATAGATAAATCTTACAATATTATCAGATAAAAACTTCAACTACACAATTTACTACACTTTCAAATACACAAATATATATATATATATATATATATATATATATATATATATATATATATATATATTCCGATTTTACACCCCTACTATATAATAACTGAAATCTCGAAACAGAACTACAAAAGAGTATGTAAAAATTAACTATGATAACACTGTCGTGTTCTTTCTCTGACGAGAAATCACAAGTACTGACTGTTCCAAGATGGAACTAACATGCAAAACAGGACAAATCGGTAACTGCAGAACAAAATAAATTTAAAATAAAAAAAAAAAAACACAACTATTCTGAATTATCTGGGACGAAAGAACACTGGTGTGTTTTTCATTTATCCAAACTGTTGTCCTACTGTTCCAGGATGGAACAAAATTTGAATACTGATGTATTCTTTCTCTGGCGAGAAATCAAAACGACTACTGTTCCAGGATGGAACAAACTCCGAACACTATTTTTTTTTGTTTTGTATTAAAACAGACTTTCGCCCAAATAATCAAAATAGAACTCTAAAACATGGGAGCATGCATTTACATAACGAATTGCTCTCACTTTGTAGGTCCTATCGACTGCGCCAGTAAAACTCGGACTTGTGATGAGTGGTAAAGCTGGTGAAAGTCTTGTCATTACGCAGAATGAATGCTCGCTTATACGTATACTTTTAGAACACATTCATACGCATTTCACTGATGTAACTCTAGCGATGTTATTTATTTCTGAAAAACTTGACACAAACTTGCTTTACAAGATTCTTGAAACTACAAAAACATTATAATTTGCTTTCAAACACTAATGTTGTACTTATTCTTTCGCTTCGGGCACATTTAAAAAAAGTGGATACCACACACAGCGGAAACTTTGCTAATGAAGTCCTAAGCGTCGTCTGCTTCTGTCACGACTTCAGCGCCTCCTCGCTACCAGTACACAGTTTAAAGAGAATTCGCTAGTCTTTGTGACAAAAATCCTTACAGATAGGAAGCCAACTTCTTTGCTCACCAGGATGAATTTTGTAGATAAAAGACACTACCCTTATATAAAATCTTTAATTAAAGATACTTCTTCAAAGAAACTTCGGAATCAATGAAATGGAATGAAATATTAACTACCATAACTGAAACTTTTCATTTAATAAATATTTCAGATTTCTTAGTAGGCTCTTCGCTTTTTTTCGAAATACTGTAGGTAGGAAGCCAAGTCTTCTCTTCATAAGGTGATTGAGATATCAGTAGGATATCAATGGTAATTGTTTGGACCATTCTTTCTGCATGCATGTAATGAGGTCCAGGATTGTTGGTAGTCGGATTTCCCTTGACCTCACACCAGGCTCCAGTTCACCCCCCAGATTTTTATGGGGTTGAGATCAAAGCTCTCCGGAGGCTAGTGTAGTGTTGGTTACGTTCCTGTGCACACGATACGGAGTCACAGCAGTTGGCTTATAGCATATTGTTTCAATTTCTTGCTGAAAGAAACAATGATCAGTTCAGTAGAAACGCCACAAACTAGAAAAAATTGCTTGGTCAAGAATGTTCAGATACATCACAGAGTTCAATATTCGTGCCACCACAAACAGAGGGCGTATTTTGGTTCCATGTTGGATTTACGGACTCTTGCAAGAGACATTCATCGTAGCATCCGACATATCTGTCAATACGCTGGGTAGGTGGTGTAGCGTGATTACTTGCAGCATAACACAACTTTCCAAGTTTCCACGTCCCACTATGCACGCTCTTTGTGTCATTGAAGACAACGCTGAATGTGTGGCTTGCATATTGTGGTGTGGTTCCACCATGGAAACCCTTGTTTGGGAATGTTTTTGTGCAGATGCGTGTTCCAGTCAAGGTTGGAACTCCCCACTCAACGTTGGCTGACTGGCGGTTTTTACATATTATTCTTCTTGTCATGTCATGGTGACGAGGCATTGAGCCTAATATGAACCGGAGGAGGTGGGAGATGGAATTGTTGATAGGAGATTAGTAAAAATGTAATTGTGTATTTGATTGTGTAATTGTGTATATGATTAAGCTGCATGCAAGAGGTTTCGTGATGAGTACAATAATATAAACACACCATGATTGAGTGATTTACGAAGTCAATCCTGCAATGATGCGCAGTTCCGTCTGTCAGTAGAAGAAAGATTGAAAGAACAGCACAATGCGTAACAACCCCCCCCCCCTTCTATACACACAATGTCTTGATGGGACACCGTTGGTATAATAATTCCTGAATTAGTTACAAATAAAGCGGAATAATTTTTATTCTCTTAAGATTTAACACATTCGTTTGTTTTCACAATTTCTTTCTTATGAACTTCATCACTTCTAGGTTTTCCTTATTACCTCGATAGCGAATTAATAAATACCGATTTTTCAAGAATTCTTCAACTATGTGAGAGATGAACCTCTGTTTAAACTGTAGAGAAGTTTTGAATCTAAGAAAATGCTTTATCGAGAATGATTGAAATAAAACACCCAAAATATGCAACACTATGTAGCCTGTTAGGCCATCTGGTGTTCATTTGAATGACGCCTGCTTGTATTTTGTTTCCGCTGAAAATATGAAGCATTTTTTGGATAATGATTTAATAACGACCTCATTGGACGTTAATCATATTCTATAGTCAGTTATGTCGCCTGTTCTTCAACAACCAGCAATAAACAAATATACATGTTTTGAATGTCATGGTTCATTTTTTCCCATAAAATAAATTTGTATGATTATGTAGTAAACATAAATTAATTATTTGCATAGAAAAGCAATGTTTTC